>NW_009612351.1:13884-40099 GCF_000690535.1 Cariama cristata
GACATGTTAAGGGACAATAGGCACAAACTAAAACTCAGGAAGTTCCATCTGAATATGAGGAAGAACTTCTATACTTTGAGGGTGACAGAGCACTGGGATAGGCTAATCACAGAAGTTGCAGAGTCTCCTTCTCTGAAGATATTCAAAACCTGCCTGGATGAGATCCTGTGCAACCTGCTGCAAGTGAACCTGCTTTGGCAGGGGGTTGGACTAGGTGATCTCCAGAGGTCCAGAGGTCCCTTCCAACCTCAACCATTCTGTGATTCTGTGATTCTGTCTGTGGAAGAATAGTGCTATATAAGAATAAAATACTTTAGTATTTCATATATGTTATGTTATTTACATAACCCACAATGGGTTCTCTTGCCAAGGGTTTACTGCAGTTTCTAGAATGACGTACTACCCCACTGCCTGCAGACAGGACTCAATAAAGCGAGACATCCATGGAGCAAGGTGGGCAGCAGCGCTCATGCTCGTGGGGAGCATCCTGCAATTGCTTCAGCTTCCAAATTCTCAAATTGTGAAGCGAGTAACTGAGGCTGAAAAAAGAGGTGCTGCATGCTGACCAAAGCCTCCACCTTGGAGATTTTCAGCTCTGTGTTTGACTCGGCAACAAGCATGTGCTTTCTTATTTCTTTACAGCTTGAGGGAATAAATCTCACTTGAGGAAAGTAAACTCTGACTCGATGACCTAAATAAGTTGTCAGCACAGATTTAAGAGGAATATATCATAGTCAAAGGACTATCAACGAAGTAACTGTGGGTGCTACTAAAATATAAACAGAGGGCACCGTTTTGGGATAAATGCAGAGACAGGAATGATACCTTTCTGTGTGATATTTGGAATACCTCCAAAACAACTGCATTTTGCAGAATCCTTTCCTCCAGTGCAAATCTAGTTGTGGCCTGAGTGATGGGGTGGCTACCTCTAGCAGTCGAAGAGCAGAGGATGTGAAATAATGCCTAGCAAGAGCAGGCTTTGTTTTGAAGGGGCTCATAATTTTTTGTTGGGTTTTTTTGCTACTCAAAAGTACTTATTTCAAATAAAAATTGCGATGGGTTAAAGCAAGGTTTTGACACATGGCTAAAAGCAGGGTTAAGACGAATGGTCTTCAGCTTTTTCCTATTGTGTCGAAGATGCTGTGAGAGATGATCAATGTAGGCCAGACCCAGAGAGATTCCACGCACCACTGACTGCAAACCCCTCTCTGGAGCAGCTCAGATACACTGTGCTGCAAGAGGTAAGAGCAACAGCATGCTGCATGAGCTTAGCATTAATTTTGATTCATTTTGCAGATCAAGCATGAAATGCCTTTTGTAGTGCTCTCTGGCACTAAACAATTTACACCAGTTTAGAATTTTCCAATCTTAGTACCAATTATTTGTGACAATTTCAGATAGCTATCTAATTTTGGCAACGCAGTATTCATACCTAGGGCTTCATTCAGCCTATATATTGATTTCCTCTAAGCTCTGCTTTTTTGGGGAAAAATCTTTTACGCTGATACACCTGGCCAGCAGATGTGGCTCGGCTATTATATGTGATGCAATTAATCTGGAAGACTGGCGTCACAGGACTTTCAATGATGCTGTGGCAGCATTATTGTGATTCATTAGTGTCACTTCCTCAGCAAGTTGTAATTGGTAGTGCTATATTGTTTCTATAAAAAAACAGTCACTGTGGTGGTAGGAAAAAGAATGGCATCTTTTCTTTTCTGAGGAAAACAAAGGTTATCATTGTTTACACACCTAGTGTAAATGTAAAATGAAGAAGCTCCATCCTTAATTTACCTCTCCTACCTCACTGCAAAGCCTAGGTGTTAGAGGATGGCGTTGAGATGCATTCACCAGACAAAAAGTGTTTCCTATTATTAATGGCTGGAGGAGCCCTCTGTGTAATCAAAGGGCACAGCTGCAGTGATATACAGCCGGTGACAAACGGAGAGATCTTTCCTTCTCACTGCTACAAGCTTACCAGCCTGCAGCCAGCAACTTCCAGCACTGTATATCTGCAAGATAAATAGCACAAGATATGAAAATACGCAGTGCTTACAGTCTTGAAAAGTATTGTTATATCCTCCACATATAATCATTCTAAATATGACTCAAGTGCATTTTTCACAATTCAGAGCTATTCTTGCTGTTTGTAAATAGATACAGTTTCCAAGCAGAGATTTAAAACCCTCTAACGGTGCTGCTTTCTGAGGTCTGGCTTGGAAGCGGGTGCTGTACAGCTGATGGTGTCAGCAGAGCAGCTTTGGTGAGATTCATAGCTCTCTTTTGCAGTGACAAGCAGCGCTGAACGTTTCTGTGAAAGGAATGAACTGAAGAATATACAAGAAATCATTTTTATTTCTCTTATGCACCTATGCCAAAGCAATCTAAGGGAAGAACTCATTCTCTTTAATACATGTGTATTTAAGAAAAAGCTGTGTTAGCCATTTCTTCTGTGGTTGTTTCTAGTCACGTTTTAGTCCTTTCATTTTACAAAGCCAGATCTTCTGAGTAGTACCATTTCCTTAAGCTAAGGATGTATCTGAACTGAAACAAAACTTTAAAGCTAAATAGGGAACAATTGTCAGTGAAAAGTAAGGCGAACAAAGGTGCTTGGTAAATAACCAATGACTTGTCCTTTCTCCTGGTTTAAGTGGGCCCAGATTTCCACAAACATGAAACTAAATCTGCCAGTGGGCAAGGCCAGCCCTTCCACGGGCTCAGTGGCAGGAAGGGGTCCCCACGCATGCGCAGGCACACGCAGGCACGCAGGCACACGCGGAGGAAGTCAGTGCCGCTCCATGACCTTCCCGTGAACTTTCTAGGAGATGCAAAGATCAGTCGAGAAGGCAAAGGTCAGCATCCATGCTGGTCACAAACAAAAATCAGATTTAGCCAGTCACTGGAAGAGTGTCTCTGGGCCCTTGGATTATCTGAGCAAAATACTAATAAATACATTTTGCATAAAGAAAATTGATTCAGTCAGTGTTTATTGCCTCAGTATGGCTCAGTTTTGTTGCACTCATTTGACAACTTGTTGGAAGTTATGTTCGTTTTTGCCCTGTAATATATCTATGCAGGAGAAAGATGGAGTTAAATAACATGAAGGAAGTGGCACAATGTGAGAAGAATCTGGGAACCACAGTAAGCAGTGCCACTGCTCGTGTTGTGAGACACAAAAGTACGAGCTGAAGAAAGGAAATTACATATTCATTGCCTATGAAGAAAAACATTGAGTTAAAAGCAAGGCAACAGTAAACAAAGTCTGCAATTTCAGTTCTAATTGACTTCTCCAGCCTCTTGTGCAGCACTTGGTATCAGATTATACCACAGTGGTATCTTTGTTTAAATCAAGAAAAAAAAAATCAGAATTAAATATACAAGTAATATAATCCCACTTTCAGTAGGTCAGAAGTGAAAACAAATGTGGTGATTTTGCTTCCACTGTAGCCTGGGGTGGGCATTTGCCCAAGTGACAGCATACAAGATACGCTTTAGCACAAAACTCCCATTGACTTCAGTGGGACCCTGATCTAACCCAGAGACAACGAGTGCTGTATCCCAGAAGAAGCACGAACCCCTACAATACAAGCATCTTCACTACAGCAGGCTGGGAGGATTTTGTTCTAATAAATGAATGATTAGGTACATTATTTTGTTTCCCCTTGCCTTTGCTTTTGTCACTGGCATAGTCCAATAAACTAATGCAAATAGTTAAGTTCCACTCAGGGAAAACGGTGAGTGAAGCTCAAGAAGGATTACAGAGATGTGAAATTTTGGTTACAAATTGGAAAGGATACCTTTAGCTTGTAATAGTGTGCTTCAGTAACGTCAGGTGGCTCATCAATACACTTTTATCTAACATACTATGAAATTTCTCAGTATATCCTTAAACTCAGAAAGTTTTCCAGGTAAAACAAAGTAAAAGGAAAAAAATTAAAATATTTTGTCCATGCACGATTATTGGTGACTTCAATTATTTCTCATGCTTATTCTTTTTCAGTCTCATCTGGAATACTCTGACCACTTCCCCACACCTTTTAGCTTCTAAAACAAATGCTCTTTCACCAGTAATTGCTCACTCTGGGGCTAGTTTTATTGTGCTTTCTTTTGTTGTTTTTTTTTTAAAAAAAAAAAAAAAAAGGTTGGGTTCGTTCTCCAGCTTTTGCACCAGAATATGAGTGAAAATGTTTCTGCAAGACCCGAATGCTGCAACTTTGGGGCTCTTCCTGCCTGGTCATCGAGCACTGAAGCGCTTTTCAAAGCAGCGAGGAGCTGTCAGGAGCACTGAGGCTGCTTTGTGCCCACCCAAGCGCCGGGAGCTGGCGTGTACAGAGTCCTGCCTGGACCACAGCTGGGCTGAAGCTTCCAGTTCCTCTGTGAAGGGGTCTGGTCTGGGGACTATGGCCTGGATGGTAATTCTAGATGAGGCTTGGGCTGGGATGGTGAAGCAAGGCACAAATTAGACAAGTTCAAGGCAGGCAGTATTTAATATATATAATACAGGGAGGGCTTACAGCCAGAGCTACTCTTCTGTCTCCGTTGTAGAGCAGAATAATGGAAAATCCGATCTTTTAATCTTTCTGCAAATATTTTAACTCCTTTTAATGTCCTTCTAATGACAGCATTTACTTCATACTCCCGCCAGCACTTCTGTGTGTGGGAGTGCTCATAGATCGTGAAGTGGCTGTGGAGCCTCTTCGTGTCCCATCAGCCAGCAGAGAAATATTACCCAGCAGCAAATAAACGGCACTGGCCAACTTTTACTCAGGGGTATGAAAGCATCTTGCCAGGGAACACTCTGATCTACATACACTGACTTTTTAAAAAGCTGGAAGAGTCTGAGAGGGCTGTAAAAGAAGCTAAGGTCATGCAAATGTTTTAAAATGGTAAATGTGATGACTAATAGACATTCAACCTATTAAACTGAAAAGAGCCGTCATCCCAGTCTTGGAAGCTTAACATTGGAGACAATCAGTAAATAATTAAATGACAGCAGCAGAACATTCATCTCGGCACATTTTCAGGGAAGTTAAGTCTTGTCAGACAAGTGTGATCTTAGCTTTTTTGATGAAACAGCGAATTCTACTGATGAAGTTAAAAACTCCAACAAAGCGACATACTCACATTGAATGGACTAAACCAACCAAACAGGTGATATTCAGTAACTGAGAATTGAAAGCCACCATCCTTTGTTGAGGCCCCACAGGCACTGGCCCTTGTTCCACTCCTGTTCCACAGCTGAGGGTGACAGCAAGGCAGGGGCAGGGGCAGGGGCAGGGGCAGGGGCATACCACCCAGTCAAGAGCAGAGCACGTCCAGCAATGATACCCATGGCCAGCCAAAAGTCCACTCATCTCAGTCAAGTCCACAGGGCCAAGGCAGGCTTGAGGCCGGGCTGGAAAGTCAGGTCAGCAAGGCCAGATCAGGTTCAGCACAGTACAAGGCTGGCACAGGCACACCTAAAACGTAACTTAGGCAAGGACCAAGGGCAAAAGCCTGAGCTGAAATACATCTTCCAAGCCAGTGGACAAAAGCCCCAGACAAGGCTTCCTTCAACTCTTTCTCACAGCTTAGCTGCCTTTGTGGGAGCTCGATCCGAGGTTACACAACTGCATCATGTTAGAGCAGCCCTGGAGTGCTGGCAGCCAAAGCCATGGCAGCAACTCAGGGCCTCGGTGTGGATTTGGGGATAACGATAGCTAAACAAAGGAACACGGACTTTCAGTACAATATACAGAGGAGGATGTGAAGACAAGAAGATACACAGCATTAACTAGATTTCAGAAGGTGCTATTGTACCTGCATATAGCATTAGTGAAAATGCTCGTGGGAATATTGGGTCAGTTCTTAGGTATATTATGAAACTAGAAAAAGATTTTTTAAAAGTTCAAAGAAAAAAAGAGTCAGGAAAACATGCCTTAATCTGTTAAGGTTATCCAAGAAGGAGTTAAAAAGTGACTTAATCAAAGTCTGCGGGTATCTACATAAGGAAGAGATTTCTGATAACAAATAGCTATTTAGTCTAGCAGAAAAAGGCACAATAAGATCCAATGGTTGGAAGCTGCTGTACTTTCTCTAGCATGGGCCATTAATCATCGGAACAACCTACCGCAGGATGTAGTAGATCATTTGAAGTCTTTAAATCAAGACTGCATCTTTACAAAAGAAATTCCTTCTCTTGAACAGAAAATCTGCATCTGATGCAGAAACTGCTGTTTAGGGTTTACACCCTGAATTGCTTAAGGATTGAGGTGAAAGTCCTTAAAAACTATTAAATTAAAGAAAAACGAGCTTGGTGGAAAAAATAGTAAAGATAAATAAGTAGGGTGTTATAGGGCAACGTAACAGATTCATGTGCCTTTGTCACTAAAACTCGCACAGCTATTTACAAGAACAAACTTACGGAAAAGAAGCAGAAAGGGGAAAGGAAAAAGGTATTTTTTCTAAAATATATGTCTTTTGTCCTTTAAACACAGTGTGATAAAGACACGCTTTTTGCTTGAAGTTCATCTGGTGGAGCTCTGACTGCACATGGTGATGGGCTCACCAGTTGTTATTTATGAAGCATGGATTCTTGGGCATGGTTAAAAAATACCAGTTGGCCTTCTTTCAGTTAAATCCCATTCCTTTGAGGCCAATTTAATCATGCCTGAAAGAGATCTGTAAAACAGAAGCACTTCGAGTTTCCTACAGAGAAAAAAGGAAGACACCAGCCTGTGGGAGAGAATACAGCTCTTATGTCAAAAAGAGCAAACGCATCGGGTGCAATTCCACGGCTGTACTTCTGAGTTCAGACCGCCTAAGTTTATGGCCAGAACTCCCATGGGGAGGGGCAGGAGTATATGAGGATATTTGCCACTTTTTATAGTAATAGCACTAAGCATTTATATAATTCTAGCACTCTGCTTTGATAGGACCTTCTTTGTGCTGGGAGCAGCACAAACACAGGGAAAAAAAGGGGGGGAGAGGACAATCCCTGCACTGGAAGAGTGCTGTAGCCTGAAGCCTTTAGCCGCCTGCACAGAAAACTTGAGCTGGTCTTTCAGGGCTGCTGCCAGGACAGAAAAAGGACACTGGTTCCCTACCTGCTTTCAGCCTGTGTGAAAAATCTTCCTCTCAGATTTTATGTACGATTTTAGCCTCTGATATGCAAACAGCTGCTGGATGAAAGTGTCTGTTCCAAGTTCACTGGGTTTTTCATGATCAGAGAGTAATAGTAAAGAGCTGGATTCAGAGATTATGCTGGCTTTGCTCCATCTGTCCCTTGGGATCCAGTAGTTATGTCCCTAACCCTTCTGTGACCTAAGCATATGTAATACACATAGCATGGCTCGAGGTAGTGTATGAGGAAATGAAAATGCATAGGGATATACCTGTATATCTGCATGCCAATGAACGTGGCAGCACAGCTGCACGTGCAGGCTGCATGTGTGTGCATGCTGCATATGTACACCATCTCCCCACTGGAATACAACAGATCTCCAATTAAAATTGGGAGCTCTGTGGAGTAAGTGTTTTATGCCTCTACTATTCCTGGTAAACCTGCTACAGTACAAGTAAGAATCAGACGCAACAGTTCAGCAGAGTTCCTACTACCAAGTCCTTAAATTCATTAGCCATTTCACATTTACATTGTTGGATCCCTTCTCCTCTTTCCATAAGCTTATAAAAACAAACAATTAGTTGAGAAAATTTCTAGGGCTTTTCTCCCCACACGAGCCATTTTCAGTCTTCCTTTTTCTAAAGCCTGCTGTTGGGCTGAGCAGCATTCTTACCCCCCGGGGTCTGTGTTTCAGCAGTGATGGTAGCCAGATGAGGCCATTTCAGGATGACACAAAGTACCATCTCCTCAGAGGCCAAACATCTCTCTGAATTACCCCACAAGTGCTGCTGACTGGAGGAGCCAGGGAGAAGGCAAGAGGCTCAGCTGCTGTTCAGCATGTCACAGCACTGTTAGCCCAATCTGTCAGTCATCACAGCCCAGATCCCACACTGAAACCTCCATAGGCTTTGAATCAAGCCTTAAGCGTTATAGTACTTTGGGACTGTGTGTGCCTGTGTGTGGTTTCTGGGTGTATGTTTTAATTTTGTTTTGTTTTGGAAATACCAAGTATGTCCTTTGAGACCATTCAGAAATTAAGTTTATAGAGACATGGTAAGAGACCACTGTGGGCAAGGATAATAAAATATGAAATTATTTTGAGAGACATGGTTAAACAACTGGTTTAAAATAGGAAGTGCTGAGTTTTTCATGTTCAGCAAGTATGATTATTTTTCTCTTTCATTTTCTGAGCGCCTGTGAGTATACAGAGTCCTAATTTGAGAACTGGAACAAACTGGGTTTGTTTATGAACAAGCAATATAAACTCATCTATCAGTCTCATCAGTACATGGGCCAAATCATAAATTACCATCTAACTGTTGGCTTTAAGAGAACAATGACACTTACCCATGTGAGCATGTGCCCCTTTTTTTTGAATCAGGAAAGCCAAGAGCTTTGCTTCTGGCAAGGACAACTCTAAAAGGAATCATTCCTAATGCAATCTGTCCTTGAAATAATGCTCCCTCTCATCTGCATTCCCTGTGTGATCTGATATGGGTTTCAAATATAAAATTTTCATTGTATTTATATGACATTGTTGGGACGGGAAAAAATATTAGCAACATGATTCCTAACCGAATCTGCATGAAGTCATCACACGTTTGACTTCCTGCTAGACATAAATCCATTATCTTCCAAACTGCATTGCTCACATGACATTCCTACTAAGCAGCTGCAGTTGATAAGAGCTACTCTGCATAATTTGCTTTGAAGTACCTTTGAGATAGGATTAACCAGATGATGTGCCTTTTTTTCCTCTCCTTCTTTCCCTCTTTCTCTCTCGTGATTGTCGTCGTCATCGTCATCATCATGGTCCTGTTCCTACAGAAAGGTTTGTGGACTGCAGATGCCCATGTGATATAGTACACCTTGTGAGCAGATTGTGTGTATCTTACTCTAAACCTGTTAATGTTTGAACTGCTAGAAAGAACACAGAGAAATCTGAAACTGCTAAAATCAGACAGTAAAAAGCCACTGCAATTAGCCAGTATGAGTACTTGACAAATACATCTGATTTACCAACAAATGACTGTTCTAGCTTTCCATCAGCTTGCTTTCAAGTCCAAGTATGCATTGTTTTTCAGTCATTAGCTTTTGAAACATGATTTCATTAGTAAGAACACTTTGGCATTGTCTGAAAAAGAGAATAATTTATATTTGTATCGAGTGACAACATCTCTGTCTTCTGAATTGTTTTGTAGCTTCTTCCAAGGGATAGTTTTGTTGAGTGGAGAACCACATCTTTGCCCACTTGTTTTCTGCATCACTTGTCACACACAATACAAAGGAAGTGACTATGAAAATGCAAATGAATATCCTCGCCTAAGTACTGCTAATATGATAGCATGCTGTACATCTGAATGGCTCAGAAAATGAATGGGTACCATTCTGAACTATGGAAACAGGAGCTATGGCCAGAAAGTTGGAATTCAGATTTACTGCTTCTTCCTTCTCATCTCCAATCCTTGAATAAAAGAAACATTCATAGGACGCAAGTTTAAGTACCTTAATCTTATCAGCTTGGGCTTGGCTTTTTGTTCTTCTGTGTTCAAATGAAGCACCTCATCAAAATTAGATTAAGATGGTAAATAAAATCAAGGTCAGCTTTTTATTAACTTTTGGGTTTTACCTCCCCTCTGTTTAAACACATTGGCTCTGAAATCTCCCGGCTGCAGCCACTGGATGTTTAGAGGCAATACTGCAGACTTTTAGGTTTTATGGATTCTACAAGAACAATATAACATGATACTGACAATCATAAACAGATACTAAGTTGTTTCAGTTTGGAAACAATTGCAGCCATATAACCCTTGGTGGGCTCTTTTATATGAACTTTTATTTTTCTCTGTACAATGGCTAACATGGGAACTATCCCCCATCCAATAGAGCAGCTTGTATTTGCTCAGGAAATGGTTAAGTTACAGCAGGTCACCCCTCTTACTTCATGGAAATGCTTTGATTTGTCTTCCGTACTAAAACAGTTAGAGTCGTTTGTTTTACTAACAACTCCCCTCAGAGCAGAACCTCAATACTATCTTAAAACAAAATTAACTTCACACATGACTTTGTCAAGAAGCTTATTTCCATCTCAGGAGAGTTCAGATTTCATAGAATCTGGACAGAGTGTAGTTAAGAGGTCAAACTTTGGAAATGTTATTTCCTTTCTGTTTGCTGCCCATGCTGCCCATTCACCCATGGATCTTTTGAGCAACACAAATGCAATACTTTCCTCAGTGTATAAAAATGCCTGTACTTGACCAGGCTACCCAGCTCAGCCATTGCCAAGAGGGCACTGGGCGAAATAACCGGTCGTGTCTCTGACCTGCATTCTGACTCGTTCAAAGCCGCACCTCACAGACATATCTGCAGCAGTCGCACTTAAAAGGCACTTTTTGAAACCTTCTGACAATTTGAAAAATATTTGGCATATCTAAAAATAGGGAAAAATTCTGGACTAGCTAACCACTTCCAAAATGGGGGAAACATAGCTGCAGCCCCCTAAATTGATTGGAAAGGCAGCTTAAAGTTACAAACAGGAGTAACTGGGCAGCAAACATGGAGTTTGTATGTATCTTACTCCACCCTTCTCTGAGGAGTCATATGAACGTGAAGCTTTTTACTATTAAATTTGAGTAAGTCCTGTAAGTAAAAAAAAAAACCAACTAAACAAAACGAACAAAAAAAACCCCTGCTCCTCATGACTGTACCTCCTGTTGTTTAATTATTGTAGTTTAATAGTGATAAGTCTAGTTCATCTTGTACATCCAGATTGGTTGAGAACACTTTCTGGACTTGAAATAGAGGAAAATAAAAGATTTCTCTTTGTTACAATTTCAAAGCACTTCGCATTCACCACAAACCGCCTGCAAACAGTAAAGCTCAGAATACCAGCCTGTATCAAGTCATTAACCTTTTAGGACTCAATCAAAGCAGTGTTGTGTGACACTTTATTAATGAATGCTTTAATGTGGTATATAAAAGCTAACAAACATTGAAACTGGCAATGATTCATCAAATTTAATATTCCATCAAACATTTCATTTTGAAGACTGACACTTTTTTAAAATAATCCAATGGAATACAAGTTCAGAGGAATGCCTTTAATGAAATTCATCCCCCTCTTTTTAGGAATTTTCCAAATTGTATTTAGTCACCAAACAAAAGCAAGAAAAGTGCATAAAAAACTGAAACAGTTATGCGACCTTCTAAATAACATTTGAACATATTTTATGGAATCTGTTGTGAAGAGTGAAGGAAGTTGTCCTTATAAATATACTTGCAGTTTAGGTCACACATTGTCTGCAGTCATTGCTAGGAGGCAAAAGCCCTGTTGTAAAACAGCTGGGCTTCTTGGCTTGGGGCAAAGGCAAATTCCACAGCCAGAAACCTAATTAGACACTTTTGGAATTCACAGAACCCTTTCACGCTATGACCTTTTCCTTTCTGTCTTCCCCTCGCTTCTCTCCAGCTCACCCCCATATGTCCTCCTTCCCCCTGCCCCCAACAAGCATTTGGTCCTCTCCTTACTGAATACATTGCTTTTTTGCATAAATACTGTCTACTGGCCAAATTCAATCCTGCTGGTAATAAGAGCAACTTGGAAGTCAACAAGTTTATGTCATGGCTAAATTCGTCCCTGTGTTCCATTTAACTTCTAAGTGACTCTAGCTTATCCAATCTCCTAAAAAGTTCCAAAAACGTGAGCTGCAGAGAAGTGATGTCAAAGTAAAAGCTTGATCTGTCATGGAAAATTTCAGAAGTCCCAAAAGAATTCTCATCTTTCCCTGGAAGGAAAAGCAAAATATTCTGACTTTTTTCAAAACCCACTGAGGCGTGGACTAACAGTGCCCCATTGCCAGGGTACGCACCTGAATGCAGAAAGCCCAGGTTCAAATTCCTGGAGGGACTTGAACCTGGGTCCCTTACGTGTCACAGGCAGATATACCAGCTCCTGGCCTCCTTTTGGACTGAAGTAGCAATTCTGTTCCGGACCTGACTTTTCTCATTGAAAGATTTTGCATATCCACAAAGCGTTTTTCATATTGCCAGATAGGTATTTTTCAATGAACGGTGTATCGTCACAAATGTGCCAATGTCCTATATTCTCAGACAAACACGTTCAAAACTTTTCTAAAAGGATGATATACTTTAATTTAAATGTTACTGGTGTTAAGAGGAAATAATCTCCAAAAACACCTAGATAAAAGAATCTAGGTGTCTTGTAAAATAAATGAGCAACTGATAGAAATGAAAGGCTATTAAATGCCACTGAAGATGTATAATTTACAGCAAGACTATTATATATCATTTTCTTAAATTGTTTTTATAACGTAAGTTGCAATTCTTATCCAAACTCATTTCCAGCCAAACAACATGTTCCCTCACACAGATTTTTCACTTAACTAAAAATTGCCAGATTCATCCATTAAAAAAAAAAAAAAAAAAAAAGTATGAAAATAGGATATTTTAAATGAATTGGGTAATGGAGAACTGCTGTGCCACTCCTGAGGAACATCTATAACTGACTTATGCCTTCTGCTATTTGTATAGCATGTTGACTCGTGAATCACAGAGTAGCTATCATAAAAAAAACAATGTCTCCTTGACAAAAAATACATCTAACTCAGCTGAGATTTGCAGTAAAGATTCATGTCTACATTCTTAAAATCACAAATGCTATTATGTTACACTTGGGGAACTGTTTTTGTAAACCTGTGCACTTCAGTAGCACATTTCCTGGTGCGAGTCACAGAAAGCACTAATGAATTGCTTCTTGCCACCTTCCTGGAAGGATTATTCTCATTTTACAGATGGAAAAACTGAGGCAGAGGAGCTCACTAAGGTGACTGAGGGAGAAGTGAAGCTCAAAGCAGAGGGCAGGAGTAAATGCTGCTTTGTGCAACTTGCGTCCATTTTCCACGGTTCCCAACTCCAGCAACAGGGACCTTGCTTCCACTCCGACTACCCACCAGCAGTACCTTTCCTCTAGCTGCCCTTTTTCATATCAAATGGGCTTTTTAGACTTTCTGTTTGTTATGCAAATACATAGTTTTCCCTCACCAAAGACATTCTGATATGGTGTGGGTTTGTGAGGAAAAAAACAGGAGGGTTTAGACAGATTTTGATGAAATCTATAGAGCAGCTGGGACAGAGGAAGGTAACAGGTGCCCACCACGGGATGTCAGTATGCTTTTGTCATAGCTGGGAATGGTGAGAAACAGTACTTGTCACAGTCAGTCGCAGTGGGAAAGGGAAGAAAATAGCTACAGGCTATGCAGGAAGATGGCCAGAGTTGGGTTTTCCACCAAGGAAAAAGAAAGTTCATCTCTCAAGGCTTGCGGGGCAGAGGGTAAATATCAGCTGGTACTTGGAGGGTGCCAGAGGTGCCGGGTGAGAGGAGATCCTGGCAGAACAAAGTCCCAGTATCAACAAAGAAAAATACAAAAAACACAGGGCTCTTTGTGACTTCAGACACACACAAGATTGCCTGTACCCCTGTGATTAGCGAGGCACAGTCCTGGGCTTCTCCACGCCACCACGAGCTGCAGGTGCTGGCCGCGGACGCCGGGCACCCCGGGCTGCCTTCCAGCACCCCCCAGCCCCGCGCCTCCAGCCAGGACCGAAGGGGTGCAGCACCTCCCTTAGCCCGGGTCCTAAAAATATCTCTCATTTCATCTTCCAGAACAAGTATGTCTCCATTACACGCTATTGCTATTTGTATGAGATTAAATATTTAAATCAGAGAAAAATATTGTTCATTATCGTTTGCAAGTATCATTTTAATCATAAACTAAACCTCAAAGCAACACTAAGCGTTCATGATTGCTACCCGGTCAGCATCATCGAGGTCCCCTGGAAAAACTAATTAGTGTGTTACTGTATATCTACATACCTTGGAGATAAATGTTATTTGCATCTCCTTCCCTAATGACAGAATGGAGATGGTTCAGTAAAATGCCCTACCTCTTAATATGCAGGGTTTGTTGTAGGAGCAGCTCAATTCATATTTCCACAAGTTTGATGGTAAGTGAACAGCAGTAGCAATATTAATCTGCAGTAACCTGTCAGTGAACTCTACAGCTAATATGATGTAGTTATGATTTTACCATCAATCAGAACTGAACAGGCCCTGGACAATCCTTACAGCACTGCCTCAAAAAATCTAATTGTGCAAAAGCTTCATCGGTTTCCAACATTTCTTTTTTATCTGTCACAGACTTTTGGCCTACTAGACAACCTTTTATTATTGGTCTTATTGCATTAGCTTATTGGACAAAAAAGAAAAGGCTAAATCTAAGAGTTCCCCTGCATTCCATCATTTGTTACCATGTGGGATCCTGTTTGACAGTTCCGTATTATTTTAGATTTAGATAAATATTATTAGGACATATGGTATTGCATGAACTTTTGAACCACTGATTGCCAATGTATAAAAAAAGGCTAGTAACATTTTTACCTCTGCATTTGCATGTTTAAATGTATAAGAAACAGATAACAAGAATGGAAGAATTAAGCTGTAACACAAGACTGGATTTTAGACAAAATGTAAACCCAGATTATTATTTTTTTAGTTAATCGTATTCACATAGCAGAAGAATAGTTGAAAAATTAATTATTAACAACAAACATGAACTTTAACAAAAGTTAGAGTTCTACTAGTAATTAAGATAACTGTTCATTATTCTTTTGGGGCATTTTTAGTACAATCATCTATTAATGTAGTTTTGTAGCTTAAATTAGACATGTGTGTGTAAATATCATAAAAGAAGCACAGACAGGCATTCTTAGCGAGAGGCCTTCTTTCAAACACTGGCCATAAGAGATTACAACTTGTGGTAAGACACATTACAACCATACTATTTCTGGTGAGTTTACTATGCAAGAAGTTCTGGTGTAACTTTTGTGATTTTAAACATATAAAAACATCAAGGAAGATGAACTATTAACATTATCTGTTTAGTCATTTTAATCTTTGCATCTTAAATGTAATCAGGCTTTTCAGAACTGAAATTGCTAATCAGCATGTTGGATAAATGTTTCCATTTTAAAATGTGCACATTTAGACATAACAGCTGGCTGTAAAGAATATATTTATATTTGTGATTTAATGTATCACAAACTTTATATTTGATTTCATTTAGCTTTACCAAGAAACAGAATATTTTTGCTAGCATGACCTATTTTGACAGCAGTTTTACAGCAGCAGAAAAGCATAGAGTAATAAATGAGGTGTGCATACAATGCATTACGTAGTTTTTAAAGCAAGCATGTCTTTTTAACAAAACAAATTATTTTACGTAGTTTCAAATTATTTTATCCCTTTCTAACATGAGCTCAATTCACGCAAAGCAATAAAGATTGGGCATACAGAGAACACAGACGATATGCACTCCTCTGTACTATAGCATTTGTTCGTTAATTTAGCAAACTGTATACAAAACTGAGGGAAAATATTTTTTTTAAAAGAAGTCTAACTTCAAAGAAATATTTTTGACTATATGAACATCAAATGAATAGCTGAGTTTTAGCCCTCAATCAATCATAATGCAAAGTAATTGTAATCTAATAAAAATAGCCATACAAAATAAGGAAATGGCTGTTGCATCCTGTTAAAAACATAAAAAAACTTTGGAACTACTGAGAGAGCCGAGGTTGTAGAAAGACAAAAACAGGATGTTAAATTCTTACGACAATTGGAAGTAACTGGGGCTTTTTAAGCACCTACCACCACCCGTGATCATTTGCTCCACTGCCTCTAGGGGGTTCTGTGCGACTGCAGAACCCCACAATTTTAAGAGCACCTCAAAACAGGTTATCAGAGATACAGGCAGAAGAGGAGTGAGGTGCATTTACACTGATGCTGAAAATGTCCAGCTGCATCCTCACTGCTGCAAACTTGACTGCTGCACTAGCGTTAGTCTTCTCTAAAGCAAAAATAGCAAAAGTCCTTCAGAACCTCAGCCCTCTTCAAAATGTGTACTGTCATTATGGCAAGAAAAAAAATCAGTCATAATTAATATAACTACATTAAACTGCATAAAACTTCTTGTTTTAGAAGGCTGTCTGTAAGGAATGCTAGTTTTGCTTCATAATTTCATATTCCTCTTTTTGTAAGAGCTTAGATCTTTACTGCCGCATGCTAATTCGCCTCTATACTTCACGAATCAACTACAGCACATTATATAGGGTTCCTGCTTATTTTTTTTTAAAAAATCACTAGGCTGTTAATAACAGAATGAAAAAAAAATATTAAATGTTAGTGTAATACAATGTGTCATGCCTGGCCAACCACAAAGATAGCAATAGAATTATAAGCTCAGTTGGTTAGAGAACCAACCAATAAAGCCGCATCCATTCAAAAGAGTTCAAAGATTAAAAACAGTATAATTAAGAAAAAACCTCAAGCCATTCTTTAATGAATATTTTAACAACAGTAACAACATTTGGGGATTTTTGTAACTAACAACAACTCTGTTAGTCTGGATTTTTCAAACATGAGAACATGTAGTCAGAAATCCTGATTTTCTCCAGAGAAGTTTGGCAAAGGAAAGGCTGAATATTACCAGAGACTGCTAAATTATTCTGGTTTGTTATGATACCTGCAAAACAGCTCACACATTGCAACAAACCAGTCCTCTTAGTCATGACTGTCACAAGAGGGTGTCTCTTACCCAGATATACTCGTAGGGAAATTGATAGAACTGGGGTATTCAAATAATTCAGATAATGAGGATGTTTTTAACCTTTATTATGCACATGGCCTCATTTAATGTAAAAGGAAAATAAATGAAGGTTCTAACTGTTACAACTTTTACTGCAAATTATAAAACACCTCTTGTTATTCAGTAATTGGGAGGCCCTATTTCAGCAGAGCACTTCAAGATAAAGTTAATTTTAAAGTCAAACCTAGACATTCTACAGAACAGGGATGGACGAGTCGAGGAATCAATGCCTGGCTGAGCTGGCCTCACAGTTCATAGCTAGATGAATAATTGAGAACATTTATTTTTCGACACGGTCCTTCTTGTGATGGAGCAACCTGTCCAGGCAGGGATGCCAGACCAGCGAGAGAGCCACCCTCTGCCCCCCGACACGCTTCCCTTCACCCCACCTTTGCTGTCCTCCCTCTTTGGAACCCCAGATTCAAATGAAGTTGGCCGAAATCGACTGAAATACCCTGCAGTTTAAGCTGTCTGAGGGACTCTGAGAAAGTTTTGTCCTGGTCACAAACCACAGTTACAGATAGCCCCCGCCACAAGTATGCTGTAACTGGGTCAGGGGTTTGGCGGTTCCTGTTGCATGGGAAAGCTCTCAGACAACCTCTTGAAAACACAGCCCTGCCTTCCTGTGTATTTATGGCATGGAAATCAAAAAAAGATTAGTAAAAACAAAGTGATGGGCTATAAAAGGGATTGCAAAATATACAGTGAAATTTGACACTGCCCAGCTCACAAGAGCATGTTATACTTTAGACAGAATACCAGTTACCAGTTAAGCCACTATACCTGCACATATCCCTTTTGCATTATACTGGAACATATGTATAATATCAGTATAATATCCTTTTTGCATTATATCCTTTTTTTTTTTTTTTGGCACATATGCTTTTTGCATTATACTGGAACAGGTTGCCCAGAGAAGTTGTGGATGCCCCATTCCTGGAGGTGTTCAAGGCGAGGTTGGATGCGGCTTTGAGCAACCTGGTCTGGTGGAAGGTGTCCCTGCCCATGGCAGGGGGCTTGGGACAAGATGGTCTTTAAGGTCCCTTCCAACCCAAACCAGTCTATGACTCTGTGATTCTATACTCTGACTGCAATACAAGTTTGAGTGAAACCGTAACGAGCAAGCAGGGAAGTAGGGTTTTAAAAATCACCAGGTTAGACTGTGACAACACTGACATGTAATAGGTGCAATTTTTACTCATTTTAAACATATTTTCGAAGGTGTATGTCTGTTTCAAGACAGTTAAAAACAACTTTTTCTTATACTCAGACTACCAGCTAGCCTATAGACATTACACCAGCTACCACCTCTTTCATCCCACAGAATAGATATTTATCTAGTGAAAGCAGGTGAGCAGGACAGCATCTTCTCAGCTTCTCCTAACCAAGAGACACTATAACAAGGCCTGGATGTTCTAAACACCCCAAAAGGATCCCTTTTGAATTAATTTTTTCCAGTATTTCATTCACGGATGAGTAACATGCATACATGAAACACAGGTTGTCTCGGAGCCAACCCAAGAAAGAAGCAGGCAATGTGAGTAACGGATCTCTAACTGTTACTTTGTGGTTAGTCATAGGAGACCTCACTCAAAGTACAGTCAGGTTAATAATATTTTGTGTATTTACTCCAAATAAATTTGTCTCAGAGACTATATAACCATGAACAACAAGTCAAGAAAGGCTTCCTTGTGTTAGAAAAATATGAGAAATCAAAATTCATTAAATTGAAAATAAAATGGGTGACAGTGAATGAAACATGTCCTTATTAATTTTAAAATATTCATTTCAAAACATTTCCCTTCTGACCATTTAAATTTGTTTTGAGTTAGCCTGAGTTCCAAAGGAAAAGATTACTTCAAACAATTTTTGTTTTCCATTAAGAAAATGTTGACATAAGCCCTTTAAAAATTAAAAAAAATTCCCAGTACTTTCAAATCAAACAATTTTGAAATTGGCCCTTCCTTGAAATCATTTTGGTTGCAATGACTTGCTGGTTTTATGAGAAAACATACCATTGGTTTCTCATGCAAAGCTCTGGACCAGTCTACATGTGACTCCCTATTCCCTTGTGAAATCCCAGAGACAGAGGATTCCCATCTTGTCACACATTGGATCCATTGCTTAATATTTCCATTAAGTGGGCAGACAGTTCAGGAGTATTTTTATTCTTCCTTTGCACACCAAAAAAATAATTCATTGTGTTGTGTGCATAACGCAATAAGGAGATTAATGTCAAGTTTAAAAGGAACATTAACAATAAAACAGGATTCATAATCAGTGCATGAAAGCTCTTGAAACTAGCTGCTCAACTGGCTATTTTCTGACACAGTGACCTTATGTACGCAGTGAGGGCAGTGAACACAAGCCTGTTCTCCATTCCCACCAGAGCTCAGGGGAACGCTTGCAACCACAGCCCATCATGCAGCCACTATGCTTTTATTCTAAGCCAAGAGGCCAATAGTTTCCTCTGTAATTGAGCTGAAGGACATTTAAAAATAATTAATAGGATTTGGTGCAACTAGTATTATTTGTTGTGTTGTGTGCATTCTAGTTTTTTATTGCCCGCTTCCAGACCTTAAAGACTTTTCTTCCAAAAGGCTGAATATCAACAGTCCTGAAAGTAGTCCCAAGGCAAGGCAGAATATAAATAGCTCTCCAAGCACAACAAGCTGAAGGCTCCACAGAGGCGAAAGTACATCAAGTAATTAAAAAATACTGAATGATATAAATAGCAAATAGCCCTTTACAGTTGCAGACCATATATATTAAAATTACTATCAGGATCCGAGTTGTTTTTAACTATCATACTGATGGGAGTAACGCATAAGCAGGAAGGGTAAAGGCACAAGGGGGAACAGTCTGTTCCACATGCAGAAAGCCCCCCTGAGGCAGGCCCACCTCCCCCACTTCCCCCCGAGGAAGAAGCAGACTTTTGTCACCTCTCTGAAGAGCATGTAAGCCATGTGCCCTCTTCCTACAGCTGCAAATCCACCAGTACCACCTGCCTTGGCAGTCCTGCCCCATGCTGCTCTTGTCTTCTGCAGTCCTCAGAGGACCTAGAGCTGTCAGAGCGATGGGCATCGGCTGGACATGTGGCTGAGGTCCCCACCACAGCCCCCTTCTTTACTTATTTACTTGTTAGACTTTTATCTACACCACACCATGACTGCTTTATTTTCAGATGGTCTGGTTTCTCCATACTCTCCATGGTATCCATAGATGGTGCAAACCCAACCACGTGTGCTAGCCCTCTGCAACAGCCCTACAGTATTTTCAGGTTTTCACCCATAACACAACTAAATCCTCACTAGGAAACCTTCTTCTTGGATCAAGGGGTTAACTGCTTATTTTGTCAGCACATTAAAAACCCAGATTGGCTATTTCCCCCAGATTGTATCACAGACCTCTCCCTCCTGCTGTTGCTTGATTGAGGGATGACTACCAGGTGTAGGACTGGGGGTCATGGGACAGAGAAAATGAGGAACTGATGCAGACAGGCATGATGTGAAGCAGCTACCTGACTGCACGGTGGAAAGCTGTGGGTTTATTTTGCTCTTTTCCTTGGGCCTTGCAAACTGGGATTGACTTTCCTTCTCCATAGGAAGCCCTGACATGCAACCAAGACAAGAGGCCTTCTGAAGTCTCACGAGTCCCCTGATAGGGGGCTAAGTAGAGCCCTACCTGACATTTCAGCACCATCCATCATGTCACCACAGCTCCGGGGACATGATTTGTTACTTAACATAGCCTTTGTTATCTAGCTCTCTGGTAGCATACACCAATGGAGATCTACAGCTTTCAGAAAATTTCCAACAATAGACAAGAAGGGGCTTAGCGAAAACTAGGCCAGGTCCAAACTATACACTGACTTGAATCAATCAAAAATCTGGCCGATCATATTTATTATCCAGGTGATGTTCCCTGCCATAGAAGCTGAGGCAGGTTACCTTTTGGATTAAAATGAGATTGAGGCCCCTTAAATCCAGTTTTTATCTCCTTTTAAACATATGTAAGGGGCAGGAGCCCTGAACAGAAACCTTATGTACATGGACTTTTCCCTGTTGTTTTTTATCCCTTTATTTATAAATATAAGAGCAAGCATACATGCAGCACAAATATTCTAACAACTACCAGTGATGCACTGTATGCTGTATCAGAGGAATAAAGAAGAGGGCTGATGGAACGGGGAGAGTAATTTACTGTGCGCTGGTCTCAGCTGCCAGTGATTGCAAAGGGAACCCAGCAGATGTTTTTTTGACAAAGGTTGTTCCTTGTTGCAGCAGCAGCAGCAGCAGCAAAATCCGTAGCGTTATTCTGTAGGACTTTGCACATCATGATTCTGCCATTTCCGTTAGTCTTAACAGCTGGAGGATAGAAAAAAAAATGTTCCACTGCATTATTTGAAATTTGTCATGTTGATTTAGTTTCATTACTGTTATTAAATTTTATTCTGGAATGGTTTACATATCAAGAATACATAATGGGTTTCTGTGTGGCCTGGGATTTATTCCTTGAGTGAGGAAAGGACTCTACTGTGACAAAGTCATAAAGCCTTATTGACTTGATCCTTTGCCATAAACATAGGATTCAGGGAGTTAGACCGAATATTAAATTGATATGATGGTTGTATTTTCATCAGGAGACTAACTCCTCGCAAAATAAAACCTCACAGTAAGTTTAGATCTATGGAATGGTTTTAGAAATCTGCTATTCCCAGACATTAATAGGAAAATGTTCCCCTAATTAGGCAATAAGGGTGAAAAGAACCAACACAAATATGCATATTTAATGTACTATCCAGATCCTGAAGCAAAATACAATAAGACGAAAAAGTAACAAAAATTAAAAGTGCATAGACATATGGAAGGATTTAAATATACAAAGGGGTGTTTCTTAACAAAGAAATACGGAACACAAGAAGGCCTATCAAAATTGAAGTTTTATCGAAAGACGAGATGAGCCAACTGAAATCCTACATCCAAACAAATTGAAATTACAGAGCATATTCCAATTTGATTTGAATTCAGCTTTTGGATCTCTTCTTTTCTAATGGGACCACTCACAAGTCTCAAAACCTTTTGAGTTGAATCTAAATTTTGTGGTGTAAGCTAACACTTAAATGTGAGTGACTGCCATTTTGTCATGTTCTTGGAGGGCAATTTGCACATAGGAGAAAGTTGCCATGTCATATAATGTAAATTACTCAAGATCGCATGTCACCTCAGAGAGAGATACTCTTGCTGATTTGTAAATTAAAGACAAGCCACAAAAGTTCCTAATTCCTTCACAACATAACTACTCATGATTTTCTGCTGAAAGACTGCCATCAAAAGGCAATAAATCTTCAGGAAATAATATCACAATGCCAGCTCTAAAGCACTCATGACTTTTTCCCAACTTTCTCTGGAATATTTCTTCCAAAAGAAAGCAGATGGCAAAATACTCAGTGGGTCAACTTTTGTGTTCAAACACTCCCAGGGGCTTCCATTAATTCGAGTTGTCTCCGCACAGACACAGACAAGAACTGAAATAGCTGCCTGTCCTTCCTTAGGATCACCACATTTTTCCTTGCCTCACTTTCTCAGAAGTATTATTTGAAACCATCGTTGCTATTCAGTGCATTTTGGATGCAGAAGCATAATGACAAAAAACACAAAATAACACTTCTAACTGAAGTGGATTCACAGATCCAGGGCATGCCTGGGTCCAACCCAGATCCATCCTTCTCCTGGTGAAGCTCTTGGACAGATGACCTGACCTTGCTCCTCTGCCAACCAGCTACCCAACCAGGCAAAACCAGGTCTTCTCTGGAAGTCACAGACTACTGCTGAGCTGAAGTTTCTCAAGAAGCTAAATTGCTATAGAGCACCAGATTTGTTTATTTACTGGTTTACTGGGGAAAAACAAATTCCTTAGAGGACAGATTTTCAGAAGAATTCAGTGCTGACCTCATTCTGTTACTATTGATGTCAGCAAAACCCACTGAAACAAAATAAACCCAATGATGGACGACTCTGAAAATCTCACATGCTGTAAACCATGATGAAGTTCACAGCAGCTTCATTAGCTGCATTGCTGCTAACGAACAAAGCCCGGCCAGGGTTAAGGGCTCTGGCTGGCAGCAAGCAGAGGAGCGTGCTGGGCCACCGCAGCCCTCTGGGGTGGTGTCCGCAGCCGGGTGGGCGCCAAGGACGTGCGCTCTTAGGCGGGGAGCCGCCATCCATCGTGTTTGTGCCGAGGTGCCGGGCGTTGCCAGGGGTTACAGTGCACACAGCGAGGGACTGGGGCCGCACAACGCGGGGAAAAGTATTTCAGCCCAAAAAAGGAAAACATCAGCTACAGAAATGCAACAGCAGAGGCGAAACACAAGAGATAATCAAATGTTAATATAACCGCATTCCTCTCCAGTGTAATGAATAAACATCAGAAAGTACGAAGGACACATTTCAAGTAACAGAGGGTTTTTTCTAACAATAAATTCATATAACTCAGGTTCAACTGTACAAAGACCAGCAGGAGAGCAACCGCAGACCTACGAAAGCAGCTTGGCAGCACCTCCATGCGGGAGAGCCGTGCTGCTGGGCTGGGGCTGGGCAGAGCCTCTCCACTCTCCCCCCAGCTGCTCCCAGTACCCACAGCCACCACCAACCCCATCCCAACAGAGAACAAGGGTCGGGCTGAAATATTGTTGCTGGCACCAACCAGCCCCACAGGGTTCAAGCAGTCCACAACTGGGGGACATTAAAACCGTTATGCCTCCACATGCAGCAGCGGCATCTCCTGAGCAGCTGTGCAAGGGGAGAGGGAAGGAGCCCCACACGACACCTATTTTGAGTGAAGGCAGCTGGCAAAACAGCCAACACTTAAATGTTGACTGCCCCGCCTTCAGGCCACACACATTTGCCGTTAGTCACCTAAATGCACACTATTTTTCAGGTGCTTTCATTTCTTGAGCTTGCACACTGTGCGGAAACAATACTGAGCTAGTCCCAGGTTAAAAAAAAAAAATTTTAAATTGTAATAAGCACACAAAGCTGTTAGCTTGACAGTCCTGTTTTCCATAAAACTCACATTCATAACAAGCAATAAAGATGGAAGTTTGCTGCGACATAACCCATGAGTCTGCCTAAAACTTAGATCTGAAGAGATCTCCATTAAAGGTAAAATGTACTATAGGCTTCATGCCAGATCAGTCTTTTGTTTCTTTTCAATAAGAGAAAGAGTGCCAACTATGAGAAAGTTTTATAAGGAAGTCATCTGTTTTCTAACAACATGACTGAAACTAGCCATTCATTATGTGTAGGCTCTCAACAGCCAATACTATAAATTGACAGCTCTTTCCTCCTCTTCTCTAAGTAAGCCAAGAATACTTTTTTTTTCAATTCTCTTTCTAACTCAACGTTGATATTACTGCATTCCATATAAAATTAGATATTCTTCTGTTGAAAAGGATAGAATCAAATGAAAGCCAGAGACTGGCCTTCTTAATGTGGTACTTTTTGCAATTTTTATCCATTTCTTCCACAAGATTCACATGTAAGGCACAGAACACCATCTGACCCATGCAGAATAAACACGCATTGCTTTGAGTCCATTCAGCACAAGCACGATGGATTCATAGCACATTGAAATCAATAGCAGACATTGCATAGGCAGTATTGAACTTCAGCTGCATCTGGCAGTATGGAAAAAGGACAACATACAGTGCGGTGAAGCAATGGTTCTGTCAATGAACTTGTCTACACTGCGCTGCTAGCATATCCAAGGGGACTACAGACAATCGTTACAGCATATTCCAGAGGAGCTTCTTTTCTGAAAAAAGTTAGCGCTACCTGTAATGAAATTAATCACTGTAAAAATATCCCTAATAACATAACACTGCCGCCTCAGTGGAGGTAGGGGATGGAGAGCCATGCGGCAGCAAAGACGGAGAGGTTATTGATGTGCTAGAAACCACGGAAGCACCTGAGAATGGTCATGTAGGAATTAGGGCTTCTCCCCCCAAAAAGGTGGCGGGATCAATAGCCCAACTGAAGTGCATCTACACCAATGCACAGAGCATGGGCAACAAACAGGAAGAGCTGGAAGCCATTGTGCAGTGGGAAAACTATGATATAGTTGCCATCACAGAAACATGGTGGCATGACTCACACAACTGCAGTGCTGCAATGGATGGCTATAAACTCTTTGGATGGTATAGGCAAGGAAGGAGAGGCAGTCATGTAGCCCTGTAAGAGGGGTGTTTTGATTGTCTAGAGCTTAATGATAGCGACAATAGGGTTGAGGGTTTATGGGTAAGAATCAGGGGGAAGGCCAACAAGGCAGCTATCATGGTGGGAGTCTGTTACAGATCACCCAGCCAGGATGAAGAGGCAGATGAAATATTTTATAAGCAGCTGGGAGAAGTCTCACAATCACTAGCCCTTGTTCTCATGGGGCACTTCAGCTTACCAGATGTCTGCTGGAAATACAACAAAGCAGAGAAGAAAGAGTGCAAGAGGATCCTGGAGTGTGTGGAAAAGAACTTCCTGACACAGCTGGTGAGGGAGCCAACTAGGAAAGTGCCCACTGGGGCTGCTGTCTGTGAACGGAGAAGGACTTGTGGGTGATGTGATGGTTGGAGGCCATCTTGGGCATAATGATCCCAAAATGATAGAGTTTTCGCTTCTTGGAGAAGTAAGGAGGGGGATGAGCAAAGCTGCTGGAGCAGGACTTCCAGAGGGCAGAGTTCAGCCTGTTTAGGAGACTGGTTGACAGAGTCCCTTGGGAGGCAGTCCCAAAGGGCAAAGGAGTCCAGGAAGGCTGGACCTTCTTCGAGACGGAAATCTTAAAGGCAAGGAGCAGACCATCCCCATGTGCCAGAAGACGAGCCGTCTGGGCTGAATAGAGAGCTTTGGCTGGAACTCAGGAAAAAAAGGAGTTTCTGGCCTTTGGAAGAAGGGGCAGGCAACTCAGGAGGACTACAAGGATCTTGTGAGGTTATGCAGGGAGAAAACTCGAAGGGCCAAAGCCCAACTAGAACTTAATCTGGCTACTGCTGTAAAAGACAATTAAAAATGTTTCTATAAATACAGTAGCAACAAAAGGAAGGCTAAGGAGAATCTACATCCTTTATTGGATGCGGGGGCAAACATAGTGACAAAGGAGAAGGAAAAGGCTGAGGTACTTCATGCCTTCTTTGCCTCCGTCTTTAACAGTAAGACCGGTTGTTCTCTGGGTACCCAGCCCCCTGAGCTGGAAGACAGGAACAGGGAGCAGAATGAAGCCCCCAGTAGTAGCCTGCTACACCACTTAAACACACACACCAGTCTATGGGACCAGATGGGATCCACCCAAGGGTACTGAGGGAGCTGGCAGATGTGCTCATAAAGCCACTTTCCATCATTTATCA
>NW_009612352.1:0-48895 GCF_000690535.1 Cariama cristata
TCTGCCCAAAAAACCTGCCAGCAGCTGATGCTCAGGAACCAGTTTTTAACCCAACGCCTGACCACCTTCCATCCTTGTGTCAAACTGTCACGGTGCTGTGTTGAAGGTGGTTCGCCTTCCTTGTCAGCCAGATCCTAAATACCAGCCTGGTTTTGGGTCTTCCATGCTCTCTGCATACAAAAGCGTGGATTTGAGAGCCAGCTGCTGGTTTTCTGCCCCGACTCCCTGCTTTTTGACCCATTCTAACTTTCTGCAGCACTTCAGTTTTCAGTTTTGCACATCAGCAGTGGTTGCCCAGTCTGCTAAACAGGGATAGGAGTTTTGCCAAGGTTTACTGAGCATTTCTCCTAAGCCCTCAGTATCCTGCCACTCACACCACCGATATTTATGCTGCAAAGTGGAGAGGCAGGCAGGATTTTAATGGAAACATCCTCTAATCCACCTGCATGAGGATTTCCAGCTCTGTATTATTCGGCAGCCCAGCTCTTCCTACTACGGGCAGCCCAATACTCAGCACCTCCCACGCAGAGGCTGAAAGCCAGAATAACTCTCCCAGATGGCCAAATGCCAAGAAATAGGGCATTTGTAATGGGAAGAGAGAGGAAAAACTGCTCCTGTCAGAAACAATCCAGCTGCCCTTCCCATCTTCAGCATAGCCAGGGCTTCAACAGCAAAATGAAGGTAGGTGCCTGGAATGAAGTCACCAGCAATACCTTGCCACAAGTAATTCTCTATATTACTCAGCAGTGATAAAGCTCTCAGGAAAGGACTGCAGACGGCAACCTAGTGCAAGGAGCTGTGGGTTAACCCATGGTGGCTCTGGAGCAACTGGTCCTCCCTGAGGCGGAGGCAGGACAAGGTGCCAGGTCACCGCTACATCAGCGTACAAGGGAAGAGAGATGCTAGTGATGCATGAGGTGGATTTTCAGCTGTGAATGCCTGGAATCACAGGAAGATGTTTGGTCTGGAAGAATCCACAAGCTCCCCACCCTGTGTCCCTAATGACACGGGTCCCAAACCCTGAATCCCTTATGCATCCAGCCTCCCAAGAGGAGTTCATCACATCCTCTTTTTCCTCGGAGGTGCCCAGCAGAGCAGCTTGGAGTTGGCACACCTTCACGATGGGCGAGGGGAGATGGCTCCAGGGGTCTGAGCCAGCCGTTTACCCGAAGGCTGTCATGCTTACCTGCAGCTACTGAAAGGGTTCAATTAGTTTTTGTGGATCAGTGCTACTCTGTGTTCTCTGTGTCAATGCCAAATATGCCTGCAAGCTACTGAAGCAGCCCTAAGAAGGATGTTGCAGACATTTCAGCATCTGCCATCCCTTCTTCTCTGTTCGAGAGACAAGCTCCCAGAGAGCGATCCAGATAATAAAAGCAGAAAATGTCAGAGCCATCTCCAGCAAGCATTGCCCACTTTTGTTTCTCACAGTAACCTGGACTATCTCCACTTCAAACTTCACCAAACTCAGCTCATTCCCTAACTTCCAAACTGCTGGAGGCTAGGACCACCTTTGAGAGCATACCACTTCATCCTCGCCCTGTCCTGCAAGCCTTTTCAAAGCATCAGCCTTAGCCATCCAGTGGGTAGGCAAGCTATTTAGTCTGACCCAGGATGCTTGTTCTCATCAGAGAGGCCAGCCCTGACCTCCTCTTGTGCCAAAACCACCCAACCAACCCACCCAGAGAGGAACCATTGTTACAGGGCAGCTCTACAGGTTCAGGCAGATAGCTGAGGATTTTGGATGCTATTCAGAAGAAAGCTTTTTTTCCTGGTATCACACATTACAGCTAATTCAGTGATGCTTTTTCCTGTGAAGCACTTACAAAAACAGCAATGACAAAAGATAACCCAACCCAGCCATTTCAAAATCCTGCGCTCTTGCTGCTATTAAATGTATGTCTGAAAGGTCTGAATTGTATAAAGTAAAGAGAATATGAAGACCAGATCCTCAGGTGGTGTAAGAGGGCATCCCTCCAAGGGAAGCAAACGACTTCTACTGATTTTTAGCCCAACCAAACACCTTTAAAACTCAGCAGAGAAGATTGCATTGCTATTGATCAGATACCAGCTATCACCAGCGCAGGGGGAGATTTGTGCTTCTTGGGATGTAATAGAACAGGCTCCTAGACCCTGCTGAGAGAAACAGCAATTTAATAAGTGTTGAAACATGCTGTCCACTGAAAGGAAATAGAATAATCATGCAGACTGTTGAGAAGCCGGACATGATTCCTACAGAGGGGAGGTTTCTTTGTGAGAAGAGGATTAACAGCCGGAGTCCGGATCTGAGCAGCTCAGCTTTGGACCAGTAGCCCCTGTCTTTCACAAATCTCCCTGTAATGGAGAAGGAGTCACTTAAAATAACATTAGGGCAGCAGCATCCACACCAATTTGCCTGATAAAGCCTTTATCGTAGTCTTAATAGGAGCTGACAATTGTTGTCATCACGAGTTAGCAGCTCTGAGCTGCAGCCCAAGACCTGCTGAAAGGACTTAAGCTGCAGCTCCTGGAGGGTTTTTTACTGTGTTGGAAGTACCTACAAAACACAGGCTGAGGGTCCAATTCGCCTCTCTGTTTCTCCGGTGTCTTGTTTTTGCAGAGTTCCTGGCAGGACGATAAAAGGCTGCAGGTGAGACCTTGCCAAGCTCACCTCATCCCGGTGCAACCGTCTTCTATGCAGGCAGCGTCGAGGTGGGGTAGGTCTGGTGCGAAGCTTACTCGGGGGCAGCAGGCTGTGCGAAGCCAGGAAAACTCACCGGGAGTCGTGTCATGAATTAGTGATTTAGATCACTCAAAGAACCACCATCAGAGGTACTGGCAAAGGTGGTTTTAATACAAATCTGTGAAAGTGCGACTTAACAAAGTTCAATGGCAAGGTTCGCTCTATGACTTAAGACATGGAAGAAACATGCAGAGGAAGATCGAGTTAGAATCAAGCTAGAATGATTTACAGAGACTGGAGACAAAAAGAGGTAGGGGAGACCTTCCTGTTGAGCCACGAGGTTCAGAATGGACCCCTTGCTTTCTAAAGTCCTTCTCAGAGAGTAGTCTAGGTGCAGTTGGATCCAGACCTAGTCCCAGACTTGGTCAACGGTTTATGTCTAAGGGAAGAGATACAAAGAGGAGAGAAAGCCTCCCATTGAGTCATGAGGTTCAGAGTAGATCCCCTGGCTTTCTAAACTCCATCTCAGAGAGTAGTCTAGGTGCAGCTGGATCCAGACTTAGTCCCAGAATTAGTCCCAGACTTAGTCCCAGACTTGGTCAACAGTTTATGTCTAAGGGAAGAGATACAAAGAGGAAGGAAAGCCTCCCATTGAGTCATGAGGTTCTGAGTAGATCTCCTGGCTTTCAAAATTCCTTCTCAGAGAGGAGTCTAGGTGCGGCTAGGTCTAATCTTAGTCTCAGACTTGGTCAAAAGTTTATGTCTAAAGGGTTATCTATGCAAAGTTTGCAATAATTAATATTGAGCAGCTGTATGGAATACTAATGTTTCCTGAGTATTAATTCAGCATGCTATCAGTCACTTACCAAGGATCTGCTGTGAACAAGGTGTCTCTCTTCCTTGGGTAAGGAAGGATCTTTCAGCCTTGAGTAAGGAATCTCAAACCTCCCAAGGTGTCCCTGCTCAAGGAGGGAGTCACCTGGAGTGCAATCCAGTTGCAATTCAGAGAAAGCTCGACTTGGGCTCATCCAAAGGTCTGCCATCGGTAAAAGGTCTCTCTGCCTCAAGGAGCAGCCTTGAGAGGTGTCCCAGCTCAAGGGGAGATCACCACCATGCAGCCATACAGCCTAGCAAGGAGACCTCAAAGAAGGCTCTCTTAGGATGTCATATTTATGGGGTAAAGTGGTTGGCTCGTGGTCAAATTGCATGCAATGGGAAAGGTATGCGTAAGACTCCTAGCATCCACAACTTTCTTCTTTCCTTGATAAATGAGTTTTGGAAAAGCCACCCCTTATTCATGTGTTAATTGCATGGTTGGTGTTCCAAGCTCATTGACGCTCACTGCGTCACTTCGTTCTTTTGTGGGTTTGCTAGGGGAGTTCTTGGCCCTGCTATGGCTCAGGTCTTTACCTCCTTTGGAGCTTGTACCAAGCTACTGCTAGTTTGGTTGAGAGGTTGAGTGCATCCATCACAAGTCTTCTGGGCTCAGTTTGACACCAAAATAGCATTCAACAGAGACAGGAAAGACCTGAGAGAAAGCCAAATCTGTGTGGTAGGGCAGGGGATACAAGTGCATCCATGGGGCCAAAAAGAAAATGCAGGGATACAGGATGGCTCCTGCTCTGCAAATGAACCTCTCGAGGTATAATGATGTGAAACACTGATCTGTTCCTGTTCTCCTATCATCACCTCTATTTCTGCCTCGCAGCTCTGATAACTTCAGATATTTACAACACACATATCTATTTGTCTCAGCTCTTTTTCTGGGCTGCAATTCATCTTACTGCAGGTAGACATCTGAAAGTAGGTCATATTAATCTAAATGCGGACAAATGAATCCTACCCTAAGTGACAACTTCTGTCATGTGCAATTCACCCTTCTCCCCTTTTTATCTCAAACAGAGTAAGTGCGTGCATCCAGCAGACAGTGTTATTCTGTAGGAATTGTTTAATTTTTTTTTTTTTTTTTGCTGTCACTGTAGATGTTATAGACAGAGAGTTGCACCAGAAAAGTGTTCTGTCTGATGTCCAGAGGCCATAGTAGGGAGACCACAGAAACACCCCACTTCTATAGTATTTTCAGCCAAACTGAAAGCTTGATGGCAAGCCTGAGGGTGGTTCTCAAAAGAGTTAGAGGGTCCACTAAGCTCCGCAGTCCATCTGAAGACCGGTGCTCTGCACACTCCTGGCAGTACCCGTCTCCTGGGTGGTAAGAGATCAGATGTGCCAACGACTTGGCTGAGAAGACCTAGACCAGTTTGGTCTTACTAACAGAAGTCCTATAAGCATTTATCAAGAGTGACACCAGTCCTTTTCTTTTTTCTTTTGTCTTTTTCCTTTTTTCCTGAATCCTTGCTGGAGGTGGTGGGAGGGCAGGAATTTGGGAGGTCATGAGCTGCATGTCCATGCAACCTGCCCCACCTGTACCCAGGTGAGATGAAGGTGGGCTACCTTTTAACTCTGTGTAGGCCACTAGGGGCAACTCCTGTGGGTACAAGGCAGCCTCTGCCATGGGGTATCCCAAGGATGCCCCAGCCCAGAGCCGAGGACACGGGGTCCCCTCTCCTCCTGCATGGCAGTGGGTAAACAGGCAGGAGAGGCAACAGGGCCAACCATGATTGACCTGGGACACTAAACACGGGAGGGGAATGGTTTTCCCCCTTCCCACTCAAGGGAGGTGCTGGTTTTTGCAGCATGCACCTTTCCCAAGATGACAGGTAACCAGATTGGAAAGCTCCTCTCATACCTTGTTGCTTCTTGGTTCCGTGCAGGACTGGCAAAATGGGCAGGAAAGATGCAGCGTTATTCCCATCGCTCTCTTAAAAGGACCTTTGGTGGCAAATATCTCCACTTTGTTTTGTCCTCTGTTGAAAGTTTAACAGCTCTGCCTCCCAGCCCTCCTCCTTTTCAGGACAAAAAACAATTGATGGGGGCTTTTTTGCTGTGACATTTCCAGGCATTTTCTTGCCTATGAAAACTGAAAAGTGACCAGCACATATTTAATTGTGTTGGCAGGCAGGTCTTATATAAAGGCCTAAACTGTCTTCACACTGTGCTTCAAAAGGCTTTGTGGGAGGGCATAGTGGGCCTTACAAAGGGTACTTAAAAGCTTAGTACTCACTACCTCTTACTGTAGCAAGGAGCAACATCTGGCTCTGCATCATAACATGGACAGAAAACTTTTCCAGGTTTATTTTCTTTTTTCTCTGAATTGTTCCCTAAAATCAGAGATGGTGGATGTTGTACAGGGCACAGGCATTATTGCTCTTCAGCATTTTACGGCAACTGCTTTCTGCCTCTACCCTGTGCACTGTTTCCACGATCATTAAGGTGTTGCTCTAGTTGCAGAAACAAGGTATGACCATGTTTGTCCTCTTCAAACTGCATAAATGAGATGCAATACTGCTTCAACTCCCTTGTTTGTAAACTAATATATATGAAGTGAAGCAGAGGTGCACTTGGGTCCTAAAAAGGACTTTTCAATAAAAAAGACTCAAGCAGATCATGTCCTCGGGAAGACAGTGCCATCAGCAGTAAAAAAAGCACAAGTATGACCCAGCCTCCTCTCCCAAATCACCAGCTTTAGGTTAAACTTTTTTTACAAAGACCCAGAATGTGTGCTTCTTGTCAGCCTGCTCATGTCTAAGGTGCTTGAGGTCTCACTTTTCAGCTCTCCTCCATAATTATAAGAGTTTTTAAAAATTAATTTTAGAGAGGGAAGAAAAAAACCAGCATAATCATGTAACTCCTGGAATTGAGACTTTAAAAGTGCATCAACTGCTGAAATATTTGTGATGAACAGTATTGCCAGTTGTGGGACTGTTGTAGAACTTTGAATATAAAGAACTTATGTCCAAACAGAAACTTATGTCCAACACAGCTTTTGGATCACCCATTTTTCTACGGGTGATCTCTGTCTCATGATCACGTGCAGATAGGTTTGGCACCAGCCCTTGAATTTGGAAAACTGATTGTTCCAGTTAAAACACACAACCTTAGTGCATTGCCCCCAGTACCTTCCTCCTTTTCATGTGCCTTATGGCATCCATACCTGCCCTTTGATTAGTATCTGACCAAGTAGGGGCCACACACTTAGTGCTTTCTCCCAGACACTATGTTTTACTCATGCATTTGTATTTTTATACCATTTAGTTCTAAATCAAATTAAGAGTATTGTGGTGTCCAGGTGGCCAGGTGGGCTACTCATCCCACCTGCCAGGGATGGATGGACAAGAGGCTGCAGAAAAGCAAAGAGACCCTGGCACTTTCTTGGAGACTGATGCTCTTTGCACCACTCTGATCCCTCCGGGGCTGGGGACTTTACCATAATCCTCCTGGCAGAAACCAGGAATTGCAGACATGTCATGACAGGGGACTGCAGTTCATAGCATCAGATCAAATAAGCCATATCTCCATATCTTCCAATCACATCTCCACCCTGACACACGCACGTGTACTGCTGTGCAGCAGGGGATGCTAGGTGCTGCAGATTGCTTATCAAAGGCGTTTGCCAACCTTTGGAGGGCAAGCAGGAACAACCCAAGGCAGGGAAAGCTGTGCACCTTCACGGCATGACATGTCAGACACTTCACGGTGGGCTGGCAGAGATCACAGCTGGGCTGACACACAAGGGAGAGGGACGAGGAGGGGGTGGTGGGATTGGAGAGGCAGCCCCGCTCATGAGAAATGCTTTGCTCCAGATTATGCTCTGTTTTGGTAATTGCATGCAAAAGTCTGGGTGTTAAGGCAGTCTGCGACCAAATCAAAACCAATTGATTGAGCTGCGTATTTTTTTGGCAGCTCTCTGTGTAAGACCCAAAGTGGAGACTCGATCAGCACTGTGGTTATTAAAAGCAATGCTGCTTATTTAACACAATCCTGCAAGATTTCAGATTTTCTACCCCATGGGCCTTTGATGGACAGGTAGGATGATCTAAAATGAACAGGGCACACGTTCAAGGGTTTCAAAGCCCTTGACTGACCTCAACTTGTGCCAACAGATGGGAAACATTTGCAAGGAAGGTGTGGTGCCCAAGGGATCAATGCACTCTCATTGTGCCCATTAGTGACCCACGAGGAAAGCCCAAGGCCTCACCAATGAAGGCTACAGAAGAAACAAGACCCTGGCAGAATGTACTGCTGATACAAGGCAGCCTAAACGATATGGTGAGAGGACATCAGCAACTGGTGAGGGAGGTAACACCATCCAAAGTATAATCGGTACAGAGGCTCACGGTGTGATGATGAAGATGGTGTGGTTTTTGGGTGCATAAGCCAGGGATTTTGCAAGGAGAGGTCCAAGTAATACGTCTGTATGTAGCAGTAGGGCCACCGTGGCTGGGAAACGGCATCTTGTTCTGGTATTTATATTGACAGCAAGAGCAGAGAAAGATGAATGATTGGAAAGTCTGACCAGAGAGGACACAGGAGTTCAAGTTGTTTTATTATGAAAGAGGAAGGCCAAGGGGTGGCTGGAGCACAGTCTGCAAGACCCCTCATTAAGTGCAGAAATCTGGCATCACTTGTCAGTCTGCCAGACAAAGAGATAACAAGATCCTGGGGCTAGATGTTAAAGCAGGACAAAATCAAACAAGAAATTACATCCAGTTGCTCTTTTACTAGGCAGGGTAAATAAAAGTGGATCATCTTACCAATGGCTGTGCTGGATTGTCCTTTGCTGGAAAAGACTTTAAAAACAGTCTTAGGAGGGTTTTGTTCTTTTCCCCAAAAATCTACTCTCATCCTGTTAAGTAGGAGGGGGACAATGTCTTTCTGACCTAACAAGAAATCTCCAAAGGCTGCATGAAAGCTGCAGGACAGTTTCCACACCCACCAAAAACCCAGGGAGGAAGGGAGCTGCAGAGGTACCATCTAGGCAAGAAGTTGCAACAGCTCCCTGGGGTCCCTTCGTTTCTTTTGCAGGATGGGGATGCACTGAGCACACCTACCCTGTTCTTGGGCTGCTGGTTAGCTGTGCATGTGTTCATCCTTTCTCCCTTCTGGGGAAGAGCTTGTAACCCTTCCCTGGTCCCCATGGGGCTCTGGTATATTCAGTATGAGGCAGTGCCACCTTGGGAATCCAGAGAGGAAAAGGTAAAATAGGTCTTCTTGCCTTGTAGTCCTTGTAAGGATCATCAGGTGGTGGAATCACCATCCTTTCAGGGCCTTTCCTGAATCCCCTTGTGCTTTCGTGGGGATGGGGGAGATCACCAACACCCCCTCCTCTCTCTAACAGCAAGGGGAACAACCCAGGAGACTTCACGGGGCTCAACATAGCAAAGGGAAGCCAGTGTCTGCAGGGAAGAGATGCCTAGGAATCACCAGTCACAGCCCTGTGCTGTCAGGTTCTTTCCCATAAAAGAGCATCTCCTCCTGTGTCTAAGGTGAGGTACGATAGGAGCAATAGTGATGAAAATGTACAGTTAAAAAAAAAAAAAAAGATAGAAAGAAAACACAGCAGCCGCTAAAATCAATGAGCCGTTAAATAGGTGATGATCGTTTCCAGAGAAGTTTCAAATATTTAATTAGAACAAACTGAGGGGAAAAAAAAAGTTAAAAATAAACCACCTGTCTGGCCTCCAAACCAGCCCGCAATGCTGTTGCTCCCCACCAAAAATAGCACCTTTCTCTCCAAGAGGGTGGGAATAAAAGAGATGAGCCCAAAGGAAATTAAGAGATCCAACTCCAGGTCCCCATATCAGCTTCTCTCTTCAGGGAATATGGTGGAGACCAGCAAATGATGATATGAATTACTTGGGTCAGGACTAAGTCGGTGAGACCAGGACTGCTCTTTGCTCTCTGCAAGGGCACTGGGTAACACTGCCACAAGGGCCTGGCCCTGTTCTTCTTCACATAATTGACCCACTGAAGCATTAAAGCTTTTTTGCCATCCTTCTCCTGGCTGTGTTGCCTTTTTCATCTCTCTCAGCTTACCCAGAATGGTACCCAGCCTATGAGATGGGCAAAGGACAGTGTCTGGCTTTGTCCATTTGGCTTTTTGCATTGTTTCTTAACCCAAGTTCAGCTCCACTCCAACTACTCTAGCTAGTCATGCTGCTCACCTGCCTTCCACCTCCCAGGGTCAGAAGATAGGGTCCTGCCCAGTCCCATCCCACCCTATGAGGATATTCCTTCCCTGCTGGTGAAGACTAGCAGGGTGCAGCAGTACTGGGAAAAAGGTGCTGACACAATTTCTAAAGTAATTAAGAACTAGGGATCTCCAATAAACCATCTGCAGTGGGCAGAGGAACTGCTAGCAGTGAGTGGAGTTCCCATCCTGAATGTTTTTCACTAAGCTGGTCTAAGAAGTAAGCCAGGACTTGTCTAAGGATCACCTAGAGAGGTGCCAGTGACTCTCTATTGCCCAGCCCTGGAGCATAGAGGGACATCCTACATCAGATCCATGTGTATACTATTAAGGTTAGGTGAGAAAAGTCAAACCCCAAGGCCTGGAAATGGTTTTTACATCATCCCACAAATGGTGTGAGCCCCTGCTCAACTCATAGCCTGTCCCCAGTCACACATGCAAGAAGGGCTGGTGGTCCTCATAGTGGTCATCACTGATTTGGACACAGTCATGATGAATTTTGGCAGAGCTGTGATTACTCATGTCCTGCCTCCTTGCCATGAACCCAGGAGAAACCCCAAGCAGACCAGTACTGCTTGTTCTTTACACCAATAAAAAGCAAAATCCAGGTGCACATTTTTGGAAGACCATCCCCAGCCCCCACCAGATCACAGTGGTCTGTCACCTTGTTAACAGTTTGGACACCTCCGGAGAGCTTTGCAAACGCAATTTAATTTCCCTTCAAATGAATACAGGTCTGAATATTGGAATAAGAGGAGGAGGTTGGGCGGGAGCAAGGGGTGTATTCTGCAAGCAAATCCCCATTGGCTCTGGTTGTTATGTTGAATTGGGCTGCATCTGTCACATCTGATTAGATTGTGTTGTCCTTTTTTATCTCCCTGATCTGAGCTATGATTCTTCTGTTTTTATGTGACATTTCCTTGGCAATATAACTGCTTGGATTATATATTCAGAACGTTTCCCAAACCATAAAACATCCAGATTGCAAAGGGTATTTATTTGCACAGTTATGTTTTGCTTTGTTTTGTTTGGGTTTTTAATGTTGCCTTTTTTTTTTTTTTTTTTGTGCTGATGCTGCTTGTAAAGAGGATCCATGAGGCTTTTTTGCATTAAAAAGAATCACTGAGTTAAATTTAGGGCAAGGCTCTTTGTATCATACTTGGGCAAGGATGGGACTTTTCAGTTTCAAGAACCTTCTCTATCTTCTGTTGACCTGGTGTCAGGGCAGAGGAAATCCGTAAAGTCTTTCAGGTCAACAAACATTTAGGGGAGGCAAGCATCTCACCCAAAATGATCATATCTACACTTGACTTTGCTGGGAAGTCCCTTGACTGTATCGTCACTTGTACAAACAACAATTGCTGGGAACAGTGACAAAAATAGCGATCAGGGGCTGACATTTTTCTAGCTATCTCCAAGACCCATCAGTTACACAGTGGGCTGAACTACTAGCAGAGGAGCCAGTATCACAGCTAAGTCCCTCTCCAGTTGTGGATATGCCTACAAGTCTGGGTGCGGACAGTGACAAACCTAATCCTTCCATGCTCTGAGCTGGAAACAGGCCTGATGAGCCCAGACCCACCATCCAGAAGATCTCAGCCACCACACAGGTCCATCTAGTCTCATCCAGTGCCTTGACCATGAGCCAGGTGCAATGCCTAGGGAGAAAGCGTGAAAAAGAGGACAAGGATGGGGAGATCTTTCTCCTCTCTCCCTCCAGCACAGAGCACCCATCACTACTTACATGTGGCTGAATGTGCTTTGGGTTGTAACAGGATCTTAAAACCACTCTGGTTTGCGAGCTGCCCCAGAGGGCTCAAAGATTGTGCTTGTTATCAAAGAGGATTCTTCCACACACTTCTTCTTCCCTGATGGCACTGTCTCATCCCCTCCTTCCACTTCCCCAGAATGGGAGTCAGCACTGAAAGGACTCAGCTATCCTCAGCTCTGACCATTTCCCAGTCACCCTGGCCCCAACAAGCCCATGTACAAGGTTGTCCCAGCCTTGCACGGCCCTTGCAGCTCCTGCAGTCCAGTCCTGACTGCTCAATTGCTAGAACATTTCATATTTTTAGAAGTTAACTTTTAGGCTGACATTTCCCACCAGCATATGCATCACGTTCTCCTGTTCTCCAGGTGGTCCACCCCTTCAGCTGTCAGCCGTTTCCGAAGGACCTTGCATGTCAGAAGCAATTAAAAGCAAATAAAAATGACACAGATACTGACAAGTAGAGATCACGGGCCAGCTCCTCAGCTCTGTCAATAGATGTTACTCTTGGAATATGGATAGCGTTACACTTATTATATCAGCTGAGACTTTCAACACACTATTTTCCTCTGAGATACTCCTCATCTATAGCTTTTATTTCATCAGATAGTTTCTTCCAGGCCCCCTCTTCCCTTGCACACATTTTGTAACCTCAGACACCCTACCCCGCAAGGCCAATGCTGGACCACTTCGTTAACTGACCAGCACAGTCAGGATTTGATAAATGAATCACTGTGAGAGATAATTGGGAAAAAAAACCTCTTAGTCCCATTGAATGGCTCAGCTGAAGTAAACATGGCCCACAAGATTCCCCAGGAGGACTGGTGCTGGGGTTCCATAATCATGCAGAGAGGATGCTCAGCTGCAGGAACCCATCAGGTAAGGGATCTCTTGGTGACATCCATCCTTCATCTTGGTGGCCCATGATAAACCAACACAAAGGTTGGTGGATCATCAGGCAGGGAAGGTTGTTATCAGGAGAATGATGAACCCAAGTGGACCAAGCCCCAACACTGCCCCACTCTCTGAGAGTCGCAGACCCCAGGACCAGATATTGCCCTGCTAAAAACATCTGATATATCTTTCCATGGACCTGCCCCCATCTCACTAAACCTGGTCACAGCTTTGTGCCAACATAATCTTTCCTCATTTTTATCCATTATCAGCAGGGGCTGAAAAAGTCCTATTGAAAAGCAACTTTCTGCATGGGTGTATGTGTGTTCAGAAGATAAATATAATCACTGGGACTGATTGACTAATAAACTCCTTTCTAGAGTCTTCTGATTATTCCTATGGAGGCGATACCATGCTGATGAATTAGCAATGGATTATTAGAGTAGTCCTGTGTCCTGTCTGCAGAGCTAATTTTCCTGCTGAGGTAACGTGTGTTTACCAAGCCAAATATTCGACTGTCTTATCTTTGTCTCTTTGTTTGCAAGAAAATGATTCAAAGCTTCCTCACCAAACTGTGGTCATGGATAGGGGAATGATTGAAACGCTGAGCTGGTTTGACAGACTGGGAAAAGAGGTTGTGTAAAGAGTTGCATCTCAGCTCAAACACAAGACACCTATTAAATAAACCAACAGCAAAGACAGACAAAGCTTCCACAAAGCTCAAGTGCCATCTTCAGCTCTTCTGTTTACCAAGGAGACCTTGAACATGTAGGTCAGAGATGTCACTTGGGCATTTGATAACTGGAAAGGAAGCATGACACCAGAGGTACCAAGGCTGTTGGTAGCCCCATAACACACCTTAAGGGAACCAAGGACCCACAGAGCAAGACTCGTATGTAGGTGAGCCTTTGGGACCAAAGCAAGTGCCATTGTCTTCTGAGAACAGGCTTGTATGACTACATTCCTCTGCTCCCGTTCTTCAAGGACAATGAAATTGGTGGACCACAGACAACCAACCACAAGGGGATAGGACCAGAACGACAAGGAGGACAAGGCTGGGTAGGGAAGGAGCTGAAGATTAATTTGATAGTGTGCAATATCCTTGCAGAGTCATGGAAAACAACAGGGTAAAGCCCACAGCTGCCAAGTTCCTGCTCCCACGCAGGTTTGAAATGGAGTTTCTGTCACAGGACTGAGCATCCCCTGCTCCACCTCCAGGGATGAGCAAGTCAAGGGAAATGCAAATGCTTTCCACTGGAAAGACCCTTTTTCTGAGCCATGCCTGGCTCTGAGCTCACCGTACTGGAACTTTTTAATGGATGTTGTGGGTGAGTTACTGAAATGGTATTTCACAGAGGGTTTTTTTTTTCCCACTCAACAAATTCTCTGCCTTTGCAAGGTCCTAAATCAATGCTGAAGCCTTGCAGTCTGTTTTCTTGTCTTTCCAAAGTATGTTGAAAGCTTTTCAGGCTGTATCCCTCTCAATCTCAATTCTGTCATCGATGTTGCAATGCTTGAATGGGCTGTGCTATGTGTGACCACCTGGACCCACCCTCAGCCAAGCGGTTACATGGGATGGTGACGAGGCCAGACTCAATGGCTCGAATCACCTATGGGCTCGTGTGTGTCTGAGTGCCATATTCCCCCTTGGCATTTTCCCCCAGCCCAGTCTCTCGGCATTGGAGTTAGAGAAGGCTCCCCAAAGCAGGAGGTCAGATGAGAAAACAAGTGAAAGGGAATATGATGTGGGCAATAGCTGTATAACAGCTATGAAAATAGCCCATGGTCCAATTTCCCATTCTGGATCTACCTGGACTGGCTGTGTGGAAGGACCAGCAATCCAGGATGCCCCAAGCACTGAGCCAGGGGATGCACCCTCCCCTCACTAGCCCGTGAACATGACAGTATTTGCATTTAGATGGGAACAGTTATGAACTCAAATGGCCTTTTGTCACCACACAGCTGCCGCACACAGCTGCTCCTTGATGCAAAAAGGTCCTTTATGGTTGTTACACATCAGGGCCCTGCAGTCCTTTGGTGTCTTCCCCCATTCATCTGAATAAAAGCGCTGGGTGGAAATGCCAGAGAGCAGCGAGATTTCCCTGCGGAGCCCTCGCTCCTCGCTGTGCAATCTCAGCATCGCCGCAATGTGTTGGAAGGGGAGGCTCTGCACACAGCCTCAGACACCTAAACATACGCATTTCTGTGTGATCTGGGTGCTTGATTCAGTTGCCTAAATGTAACATATGACACGAAAGATGCTGGAGGTTATCCGTAGGGTCACCATGCTACAAAAGTGCAAGTCTTCCGTGGTCTGCAATCCTCGTGCAAACCCCCCTGGACCCATTTTGTGCAGATCCCCTGCATCTCAGATACCCCTGGACATCCCAAATGCAACTGCACATCTGTCTAAGAAATCAAGTCAAGCCTCTAATAAATACATACTTGAGCTTGGAGAGCAGTTCAGCTGAGCCCATGTCTGCTCCAGAGGGAGCAGAACTCCTCTCCAAACTCCTCGGACTATACTTACTCCTTCCACCAAATTGCAACATGAGCTCCCATGCCTTGCTCCTAGGAGATGCCCGCAAGTACAGAGCTAAAGCCAGGGTGTGAATCTGGAGCTGAATCATCTCTGCTTGAGTGCTTTTGCCATTAAAAAAAAAAAAAAAAAAAAAAAAGAAAAAGAAAAAAATATTATTGATTTGAAAACATACTTCTGTTATGATATAACAGCAGAAACAGCCTGAAATGCCCTGGGAAAATGGGGTAACATTGTGCAGAAAGCAAGCCCCCAGAAAGCGTAGATCTGATCTCCCCAACCACCACATCACTCTCTTGATGTCAGTGGCCCCAACTTCACGTTTATCCACTGCGATGTCCAGAGATTTCTGTGACTCAACGGGACTGCAGGATTATTGCCCTCAGCAAAAAAAATACTGATTCACTGCAACTGAAATGTTTTGCTAAAACACAGTGGTTTGGGGGAGGTCAATGAGTCAGGGGCATGTGGGAGCTCACACTGTCCGCTCTTGGAGCTGGGCATGGGATAAAAGCTAGGCATCTAACAAAAGACTTTATCAGGGCCCATGAACTTTACGACTCCCCAATGGCTGTAAAACAAATCCTTCACCTTGTGAATTCAGGAGGTTTGCATTTCCAACTCCGAACCGGTGAGGAGGTGAGCTAGACTTAGCAGTCAATATTCAAGATAGTGGGACTTTGGAAGCTGAAAATCAAGGTGTAGTTATAAAACTGCAATAAAGATCTCATCTGAATGCTGAGATTTTTATGTACGCAAGTTCAGCTGAAATCCTTCTGAATATTCTTCTTCTCCCCGGTAACTAGTGATAGGACAAGAGGAAACGGTCTCAAGTTGTGCCAGGGGAGGTTCAGGCTCGACATTAGAAAGAACTTCTTCACTGTAAGAGTCGTTAGGCATTGGAACGGGCTCTCCAGGGAGGTGGTGGAGTCACCATCCCTGGAGGTGTTCAAAAAATGTTTAGATGTGGTGCTTCGAGACATGGTTTAGTGGGCATGATGGTGTTGGGTAGAAGGTTGGACTTGATGATCTTTGAGGTCTCTTCCAACCATAATGATTCTTTGATTCTATATGGATGCCTTTCCTTTCTGGAAACTGAAACATTTAGTATGGAAGATTTCCCTTCTCTAGTAAGTGTCCCCCTGCCCTTTGCAGATACACTGTCTATTTGTTTACCAGTCTCATTTTAGAACTAATGTTAACCAATATTACTCTCCTGGCAGGGTTGGTTTTTCCCCCTCAATGGTGAAATTGCATGCAAATTCTGAATTTTCCAGTTAATTGAGCAGTCTAAGCACTGACAATGCAACAGACCTCTGTAACATATGTATGCTTTATTCCATTTTTCCTTGAGGGCTCCATATGAGAATAGTCATAAGGAAAAGAAAAGATTGGGCAAAAAAAAAAAAGGGAAGACACTTGCTGTAACTTGCGGGGTCATTTCTTGGGGTTTTCTGAAATCCCTTCCAGCTTATTTTTCTCTGCATCTTGGGGTTTATCTCAGGATCCCCCAGATGCAGTGATACCTCTGTGAGTGATAGGTTTGAGGGGAAAAAGGGTTCAAACAGAACTGGGAGGTGTGGAGGTGATTGGAAATGGGACCCTTGTTCAGCAGCAAACACCGGGAAATGACCATCCCGGGATGGGAATGTCATCCTTTCCCATGAAACTGGAAGTCCTAGGTCAAGTTTAGGCGTTAAAGGGCAATGCTGGCACCTCTCCTGGCTATAGGAGAGGTGCACAGAAACTCGGAGCTCAGACCTGAAATGGGGTAACCCAGAAAACCCCTCTCCGACCAAATCAACCTGTTTGGCCACGCTACCACAGAGCCAACCCCATCCCAGGAGCGCTTCAGCACTGATGGCTGGGGGGTTCCCATGGGGGAAAGACAGCCCATCCACTCTGCAATACAAAACCCATCAGCTCCAAGACAAAGTATAATTGAGGGTCAGGTCCTTCGCTGGTGTAAAAACATTGTGGCTCCAACACACCCAGCAGCAGAAAGCCGGTGGGATGATGCCAATTTACAGCTAGCAGGGAGCTGGTCCTGTATCCAAACATGCATTAAATCTCCATTTGGGTGGTAGAATTTTATTTAACATATGTTCCTTCTTGACATAGTTTGTTTTATGTGAAAAAGGATTCGCATTAAGAGCAACAGCAAGGGCAGCAGATGGATGTAAACAGCATTCTCCGCAAAGGGTCTGCCGCCCGTGCCGGAGGGGACAAGACTGGTTAAGCCCCTGGGCTGAATATAGCTCCGCATTTTGCAGACAAGGCTTGCTTTCTCCTCCAGGTTTGGGACTGAGTTGCCAGTCAAAATATGAATCAGGTGTGACTTCCACTGCCGGTGTTAGTGCAGTAAATTCCTTCCCTTTTCACAAAAAAAGTATTCTCCTCCCATTTGAACAGGGGTTTTGCAGGAGCTCTCCTTCCCAAAGCTGAAAGCCAGGGATGGAAAGCCCACGTGCTCCACCTTCACTGGTTCGGGATGTCCTTACAACAGAGTGGGACTGATTTCCAGCCCCCTATTTTTAATTTTAAGGTCCAGAGTTCTTACTTAAATATTCCACTTAGTTTTCCCAAGGAGCTTCCTTCTGTCCTTATGGTCACCAGAAACCAAGATTTCAGCCATTTCCAGGTCTCCTCTATTCCTTTCCTGACACACTGGAGATTTGGGAAACCACTCCTAGCTCAGACATCCCCTAAATATTTTTTTTCCTCTTCCCTTGCAAGGGTTAAGAATAAATCACCTCCAAGTAGCCCAGCCACTTACTCCCAGAAACCCGTTCAAGTGGGAACTGCTGCCAGTGCCGGAACATATTTGTATCCCACTGTTCCCAACCATGTGGCAGGTGATTCTTAGTCACAACGAATTTGCTTTGCTCCTGCAGGACTGTCATCTAGTGTTTACTCCGGGACCGGAGGAAATATTGCTGGTCTGAGGCAGGGCTTGAACACGGGGAACTACTCATTTACCTTCTTGCACAGGGTGTCGTAATTTTATTAAAAACCAGACAAGCCTGACACCTCAGTGACAGAATATAATTTCCCTAACCAAATGCCTTGACACCAAAAATTAGGTTAAATTGCATTATTTTAAAGGAGCAGATGGGAATGCTAAATATTTACCCAGGGAAATGCTTAGATTGCCACAGTCCGTTACTGCCACAGCACGGCAGGGTACCTGACGGCCTCCATGAGTGCAGAGCAGAAGCCATAGGTAAAAGTCCATCCCTGGGTGGTCATGTTCCTTTGCAAGAAATAGCTTTGCTCCTCCTTGAATACAGCAGGCCTGGAAATGCTGGGGTAGAAGACCAGGTTTATAGTGAGGTTGTGAAGATAAGAGGATAAGGGGTTAAATTGTGACCCGTCAGGTACCTGTACTTCCCATCCACACCAGTCCTGCAGCAGAGAGTGTACGAGATGCCCAGCTGCATCTTCAGAAACCTCTCACTTGGCATTGACTGAACCCTTCACAAGACAATCCTCCCTGTGCAGTTCAAGTTCAGGACTACAGCAATGAGACTCCTGACCCACACAGTGTTTGCAGCTTTTGGTCAAGCCGAGGTGAGAGCACAGACCCCCCGAATGAGCATTACTGCCCTTCCAAGCTGTATGTGACCAAGCAAGCCAGGAGACATGCCTGTGTCCTTGTTCCTGATGTCAGTAGCAGGTCCTCACTCTAGACCTTATCAGACCCATCTCCAAACAGCAGAATCGACACAGGGATTTGGAAGCTGTAAAGGGGCATGCAAACTTTTGCCTAGAGAATGATTGGGTAATGGGGTGCTTGGATTGGCAGGTGAGAAACAGGGATTCTTGGCTTCTCTATCCTTTATCCTTTATCCTCTATCCTGTCTCCTCTATCCAGGAGATACTTGACTTCCGCAGAAAGAAGTTAGTGATGCCTATTGCATCTAGATGGAAGGGAGATACCTCCTGGAAGCTGGCTGAGCATTTGGGATCTTCAGCTCAGAACAGTTGGTTGCCTGTGTTAAACCATGGCATTGGTTTTCGCAGGGGCAACCATCCGAGTTGCCCTTCACTGACTTAAAGTCCACCAACAGGAAAATAGTTGTGCCCCTGCAAACTAACAAATTGTCGCAGGAAGAAGGCATTAGATGGGAATCTGGAGATGCCATTCCTGGCTTAGCCACGTGTTTGTGGTGTGACCACAAGTCCCGGCCCCCATCTGTAGAGTCACTAACATAGAATCACAGAATCATAGAATCGATTTGCCACATCACAGTAAAAACCATACACCCAGAATGCAAATCAAATCAAACTTTATGCATAGGCCATTTACATCTCTACATTTTAGCCCCCAGCTGGTCAGCAAACCAACCAAAACTCCACATATGTGAAGGAGCAACATCACTGCTTCATCTCTCACATCCTTGGATTCTCACGAGTGGAGGGAGAGAAGATGCAGGTCAGTCCAGGCTGGTTGCCTCCTAATGTCAGGGTTGTACACCACCGCTTCTGTTTCCTGCGATGTTTCTGGAGAACGTGCAGCTCCCCTTGGTCCTGATGACAGGTTTGGGGACACATTTGTGGAAGAAAACTCCATCAGGTAAAGATCAAGGTGAAATTTTGGCTCAGAGATGTCCTGAGCTACAGCCTGCTGCTGACTGGAGACTTGCTGGAGCCTTTTTGGGAAAGCATTGCTGTGGGCTTGCGCAGTCCTTTACCTTCAACATCTGCTACCAACCACTGTCAGAGGCAGGATATACAGTGACCTGGTGTGGACAACCTTCTCTTGTGCTGAACATACCAAGGTGCAAAGAAAGGAGGATTGGTTTGTCCTGAGTTGAGGAACACGAAATGTTGCCTTCAGCTGGCAGCAGAGCCAACCCCGACTAAAGAGATGTCCAAGCTTCTTCAAACCCTCTTTGCTCCCACAAGAAAAGCAGGCTGTTGCGCAAAGATCTCACCAGTTGTTTTGCTGCCGCTGGACCGAAAATACTTCCAAGTGCTGGATGGGGGCATCAAAGCAGCCCACAGTCCCCCCCAGAGCATTGCAAACCTACAACGGCCAGCTCTGCACAGGCACTGCAATGGGGCGAGATAGGGGAGGGTGGAAGGGCTGTTGCTCCTGTGGGTTGAAGCACATCTGCCCACATTTCTCAAGCAGGCAGTAGCTGAGACGCGATGTCCCTGGGGAAGATGGGGGAAGGCAAGGAAGAAAGTGTAAGAAATCTCCTTCACTCAGCAGCAGGCTCTGTCAAAAAAACCCACCCAGCCCAGGAGTTGGGTAGGGATCTGCAGGTCCCAGCAGAGCCACAGCCTAGGGAAGGTAACTAGGTCAGGAGGTGGAAGTCCTCTGCCCAGGGCTCTCCATCACCACTGGCAGACCTGCAGGTTTTTTTTTCTCGAGGCATAAGCTGAGTTCACAGTGTCCATATTCAGCACAGCTGCCCAAGCAAGGTCTGACCCAAATCATAGCTTAGTTTGGGCACTGCTGAGTTTTAACAACCTGAGAAAGCCCTTGTGCTTGCCAACTCTACTTCATTTCCACCTCAGACCTGTCTTGCAATTGGCTTCAATGATTAGCAGAGTGAAATCCACGCTGGCACGCGACCCACGTTTCTTTCCCCGGACAGCAAGTTTGCCACAAATTGGATCTTCCTAGTGGCGCTTTTCTGAATGCTTTCCAAATGGTCAACGTGTTTGTTGAATCAAGGACTCCATATTCAACTAGACATGTCAACAGTTTTGGAAAAGAATAGCACATTCAACTCTCTGAATACTCTCTTGTTACCCATCCAAGGTCCTTCAGGACTTCCCAGCTCCATCCCTGATCTGAAACACCATCAGCTAGAAGTCTCTGCAAAAATAAAACAACCCAGAAAACCCAGGGCAATTTCTAGAAATGCAAACCCAAGCCCAAATTGGAGTAGATTGGACAATTTCTGCGCACTCTGGAAGCAGAAATGCAAGGAGTGTTTAAGAAACAGTTGGGGAGAAAGCAATCAACAGGACAACAACAACAAAAAAAAAAAGAGAAGTAAATGTGGAAAAAAAAAAAAGAACTTGGTGTGCTGGAAACAGCAGCAGTTTAGCTGGAAAGAGACCCCCCCAAGAGAGTAAACAGATGACGTTGGGGGGGGAGGAAGCAGCACCAGGGAAAAAAAACAGAAAAGAGACTGAGCTAGGACAAAAAGAGCCACAAAACAAGCAGAGAGAACATAAAGCGATCATTAATTAGAGGAGGAAAAAGAAATAATGTGCAACAAATTGCAGAGAGCATTGGCAATTAGCGGCAAGGAATCCGTTCCCTTCTGCACACAATAGACGCCAGATAAGAACATCCATTTCAGGATGTTTTGCTCAAGTATTGCCGGAGGGCAAGTAGCCATACCAGTGCTGGCATTTGTGCTGGCACTGCCTGTGCAAAGGGAAGGAAGATTTGTCATGAGAGGGGACAGCTGGCTGGGGCAGGCAGAAACCCAAAGAGATTGGTAAAGTGTGGGTGGCAAAGGATTTAAGAAAAGCATTCCTGTTCGATACCACTCTGAATAAGCTGACATAGGTATTTGAGATCCAGTAACATCAGGCACTTGATTCCTCAATGGGCACTGCATTTGGAGCTGATGCTAGGTATCCCTAAACCTGTCTTGACATCTCCTGCAGTGACCCTCATTGCCTGGAACGATGTGGGACAACGCAGAGTTAGCTACGACCGACGTGGGACAATGCAGAGTTAGCTACTCATATTCCCTCTGGCCTCTAGTGACTCCTTAAATAACTTAAGTGCTTCGCGCTAGAAAGCTCTGCAGAGATTGAAGGAACCAGTTCTCCACCCCAGTGGTTCTTGAACCAATCCAGGCTATTTTTTGTGGATACAAAGATCTGTCCCGGTCCCTGACTCGGCATGAGCAAACTCCCACCACCCGCCACATCCTAAATTAACATGTGCAAGGCCAGTTACCACTGGGTAGTAGCTCTTCAAAGCACAATAGCACAATTGTTTTTGAGTATGTTGCAAGAGCTTCCTTCTGTCCAAATTTTCTGGATAACTCGCAGCTCCATCAGTCATCGTGGTCTGCAATGAAAGGTGGAGATGACGGGGAGGGGGTGTTTCTTCACTCCCTGCCCAGTAAAGGGATTGCCAAGTTACAGTCCAGGATCTGTGTGTGGATGGTCAAGTACAGCTCACCTCCCACACACTGAAGGTGGGATTTAATTCAGTTATCTCAATGCCCACATTCAGATGTCTCCATGTGGTTATCCAAGAGTCTGAGTACCCACTGTAGACTTTGGAATCATAGAATGTTTTAGGTTGGAAAAGACCTTTAAGATCATCAAGTCCAACTGTTAACCTAATGCTGCCAAGTCCACCACTAAACCATGTCCCCAAATGCCACAACTACACATCTTTTCCTAGAATCATAGAATTGTAGAATCATAGAACTACAGAATCATTTAGGTTGGAAAAGACCCTTAAGATCACCAAGTTCAACTGAACTGTGATGCCCCTTGCAGATAGGAGGTTAGATTTCTCCTCAGTGAACGTTAAAGGGCTTGCCCGGGTTGACATGAGGACAAAATTTGACACGCCCCGGGGCAGCCTCTTCCAGTGCTTGACAACCTTTTCAGTGAAGAAATCCTTCCTAATACCCAATCTAAACCTGCCCTGGTGCAACTTGAGGCCATTTCCTCTTGTCCTATCACTCATTACTTGGGAGAAGAGACCAACCCCCTCCTGGCTACCCCCTCCTTTCAGGTTGTTGTAGAGGGTGATCAGATCTCCCCTCAGCCTTCTCTTCTCCAGACCAAACACCCCCAGCTCCTTCAGCTGCTCCCCATCAGATGAGGCACTGGGCCTTGTTGAACCTCATACAGTTGGTCTCAGGCCATCGATCCAACCTGTCCAGATCCCTCTGTAGAGCCTGCCTACCCTCCAGCAGATCAACATCACCCCCAACTGGGTGTCATCTTCAAACTGACTGAGGGTGCACTTGATCCCCTCATAGGATTGAATTGACTGGAGACCCAGTCAACACAGTCAAGGGATCCTGGAGACCCATTCCATTGACCAGAGGAGGTCTAATTTGGGGGAAGTTGAGTGTATCTATAGATCTCCAGTAGTTACATAGGAGCTTAAATACTTGTTGACCAGTTGGGCAACTACCTAGGGCAGCTGGAGGCCAGGCAAGATGTCCTAGGGTATTCAATGGCAGTAGAAATGTTTAGGCAACTGAACGGAGCATTGAATTCACTCCCCATCCAGGGCATCCAGTGCCACTGGAGATCGTCTTCGATGTCCTATCTGCCCTCCAGCATCTCCTTTAAAATGAGTCACCCCCTTGCCCCACATCATATCTGTCTGTCACCCTTGAACAGATGCTTTGGAAATCTTAGAGAGTCTGAATGGTGGGAAGCGCCCACATCTTGGGAAACGTGGATGGCAAGGATGGGGTGGTGGGACGCACAGAGGAGGAAGAGTAGATGCAATAAAAGAACAGGCAGGGTTGATGGTACGTGGGTTGCACCTGAGGACAGTGAAGGAAGTGGCAGGCATTGATGGCTGAAGAGGTGTCGTGGGGCTCAGGGGGTGACAGAGAAGTGAGGGATGGGGGAGGAGGTAAACAGGTCCCCAATCCTTGGAAAGTTTGTTAACCCTGGAGTCAGAAGGAAAGGTCAAACCTTTTCTGTGTTTCTCCCAGTGCTGCTATCCTCTCTGGGGTGGACATCACTCTTAGAGCGAAATAAATAACCCACCTCCTTCCGTTTTTGGTTCACACCTCTCAGGTGCATCCAGCGAGTTAAACACCACTGAAAGCCATGCAGCCCCTGGAAAAGCCAGATAAAACTCTGCCCTGACTAAAGACAGCTGTGCGAGTGCTGGGACGAGAGGTCTCACTTAGGTGACTTGTCAAATGTCTTTGAAGACATCACTACCGCGGTATTGCAAGAAAATTACTCTCTCAGTCTGTGATTTTTTTCACAGAGCACCTCAGAAGGTTTTATCTGTGAGATAAATGGTTGAAGTGAAGGGCTGAGCAGTGAGAGGAAGGAGGGAAAAACAGAGTCTGAAGCTTGAACCTGTTAGAGAACAGGCAAGAAAGCAACGCCCGAGGTAGAAATCATCTGAGGTTGGAAGCACACCATGGGACCAGCCGCACCAACGGGGCCGGTGTGATTTATACTGGGTAGGCAGCAAAAGGCTGCAAGTTTTTAGCAGGACTGGGCAAAGATTGTCGAAGGCACAGAAATTACCTAAGGAGCCTAAATCTCTTTTCGAAGTAGATGTAGGCACCTACGTTCTTTTTTTTCCTTCGGATTTTAAAGACCTTCTTCACCGGCTTTCAACAGTGCAGGCACATGCCACAGCACAACCTTTATCTCCTGCCGTGCTGAAGGAAAACAAACCAAACAAATTGAACAGTCCCTTTGAAACTCATTAGTTTGGGATATAACTGAGTAAAATGTTTATCATACAATTCCTCCCCCAAAAGGGGAAGAGAGAAACATGAACTGAAGAAAGGGGAAAAGGAGCAGGCACAGGATTTGTCTGTTTGGTAGAGCCAAATAGGATTTCAAAACCAAATGCATTGGTATTTGAAAATGAATCACCGTAATTTTGTTTTCTAGGGAGAGCTCTCCTATTTCATCTTTTCTTATTCTCCTGCTGAGAATTAATGAAATACCCAGGAAAACTCTTGCATTTCAAATATGAGTCTTAGGCCTTTCGTTTCCCCCCCAAAAAAAAAACTTTTCAACCATTAAAAATGAGAAGAATTCAAGTCAAGCCAAACTGAAGAGCACATTTATTTTGTTTATAAATTTCTTGGCAAAAAGTCAAGTCAGAAATCATTTGAAGTTTAGTTCTGCTTTTCTATCAGCATTATTCTGGGGAGAGAATGCTTGGAAACCCCAGTTTTGTCAACCAGCCCATGTTACTGGGAAATTATTCTTTCTGCGCAGCTAGAGCAGCACGCTGACACTGAGAAAACCTCCTACATTAGATATTAGAATATGAATCTCACGCATGTACCAGATATCTGGTTACCATGCATCATTTTACCTCTTTCCTTGAATTTTTTTCAACTCCTCTATCAGAGATGCCATTCACTTTTCAGTTAAATATTTCATTCAGGAGCAATGGATTCTTTTTTTGGATAAATATCTGTCACTGTCTCCTATCAGCAATAATTAACGTCGTGTGATGCAGCTCTCAGCGTCACGGGTGATGAGCGGTTCGTGGCTGTTGTTGACGGGTAGCAAATTCTTTTGGGGAAGAAGCTGACAGTCGCTGTACCGACATAAACCACCACCAGCTCCTGGATCCTCCCGGGACAGAGAAGCTACTGGGACCCACCATACTGCTGGTCCTGGGATGCAGCGTTTCATTCACCTCAGCAGGAGACATTGATGCTGGAGCCAGCAATGCAATCCAGCTTGCTAAGGTCACCTTCATCCTCAGGGCAGTCTTTCCTGGGCCCCAATCTCCTTCACTTAGCACCGAGTCCAGAAAAGCTGTATTTTCTGGTTCAAAGGTCCTCTGACCTTCCAGCTCCATCTCGCTGACCTCCCACCTCGGCCACCTCATGCATCCCCATCCAACACAACCCATTTCCCTCTGCCCAGGTTCTTTATCCCATTGCTCTGGCTCTGTATTGGACAGATATAAATATATATAAATACATATCTGGCCCATAAATATAAAAATATATCTATTGGACAGATATAAATAAGCTTAAATTGCCTTACATATTCACACAGAAGAGAAGACGGCGATGACACCCAGCCATTTCATCACAGTTCAACCCACTGTTTTCCTACAAGTCCCCAAAACACCATGTCACAGGGATGGCCAAAATGAAAATTAGGCCTCAAAAATTCCCATCCTGCCAGTGAAAGGAAAACCTGGGTGCAGCTCAGAAATGCTGAAAACTTGCTCCATCACTGTTTCTCAAACAAAGATCCCATCCTCGCTCCCTCCTGCTGCAGCTAAGATCCTCCAGCACTCAGGAATGGACAGACCTCATCCTTACCTGTATCCTATTCCTGTTTGCAGCACAGATCTGCCTTAGGTATGTTCCCAGGTCATGGTAAGGAGGTGGAGAGGCTCAGTCTACTTTTGATCTCAAAGCATGTGAGACGCCTCATCCCCAGGAAATTGCTGGGAAGGGGATGAAGTGACAATCCCAGGTCACGCTACAAAGAGTACATGTTAAACATAGTCACAGTGCAACCCAGAAAACTGGAAGGAGACTGGAAATTTATTAATTACATTCCCTTCAGTCTGCACCATACATCCGTCCATACACCATCACACGCAGCAGACACCGTTCCACCCCCAGACACGCACGCACAAGCTGCGCAACACAAACCAGACATGCACTCCTGCTCTCTGCCCCCAGCCCTGCTAAAGACCCCGGCTCTGCCTCCAGAGCTAAAAACCTAAGTCAGACCGTGGAGGCCATGCAGCAGAGATGATGGTTCTCATTTTCATTCCAGTTCAGTTCAACATCCTCAAGAAGCAAAGCCACGCGCAGGCACTGATAGTGGATTTCATACAAAGTAATCAGAACGTAATAATATTCTCCCCAGTAACCGTCCTGGCAAAAGCCTGGGAGATGTTGACATTATTTGCATCTTTATTGTTCCTGAGCAGTAGAGCAATAATGTTGCCGTGTTTTGACTAAATAGACGAAGAGAGATGTTTTGTTGCTTCCTTGAGTGTAGAAAGATTAAGCCCAATTACACCTTCGCTCCATCTCCCCCCGTTCACACATACAGATTCCACCCTTGCTGGAATTGCAGAACCACCCTGCAAGTTATTTAAGGTGGACATTAACAGAGAGCGAGTATCATCTGCATGAAATGGAGAGGAATGTCACCCACCAAGGAGGATCACAATGATTTTGTCTAGTCAGGTTGAGAGTGGTGGTGCACAGGAGGTTCATGCCATCCCAGGAGATCCCATGGTCCTGGTCCCAGCCCCAAACAATTTCAGCATACCCAGCCTGCGGGCAGTCTGGTAAAGGGAGTTTGCATGCCTCATTGCATCCCCTTCTGCACTGTTGGAGAAGAGAGGACAGCCTCCCATCCCCAAGCTGCAGGAGCATCCAAGCAGGGCCCTCAGGACTCCATGAACCACCTCCCCACGGAGATCACACGTGGGGCCGCAGCACGGCTGCATCTGCAGCATCTCCAGGGAGGGCATGGCAAAAACAAGGGCAATACTGATCACCCAAAGATGAGCATCCATCACCAAATCTGCTGCCTTCCAGTCCAGAGGGAACCACAATCATAGAATCACAGAATCATTAAGGTTGGAAAGGGCCTTTAGGATCACCAAGTCCAACCGTTAACCTAGCACTGCCAAGTCCAGCACTAAACCACGTCCCTCAGCACCACATCCACACGTCTTTTAAATACCTCCATGGATGGGGACACCACCACTTCCCTGGGCAGCCTGTGCCAGTGCTTGACAACCCTTTGGGTGAAGAAACTCTTCCTAATATCCAATCTAAACCTCCCCTGGTGCAACTTGAGGTCATTTGTTCTTGTCCTATCGCTGGTTACTGGGGAGAAGAGACCGACCCCCACCTGGCTACACCCTCCTTTCAGGTCAGTGTAGAGAGCGATCAGGTCTCCCCTCAGCCTCCTCTTCTCCAGACCAAACCCCCCCAGCTCCCTCAGCCACTCTCCATCAGACTTGTGCTCCAGACCCTTCCCAATCCAGCACAGTCCCTGGGCAGACCAAACACCCCCCTCCAAAATTTCTGTGAGCTTTACAGAGCAGGTCCCGTCCTTCCTTCCCCCCTTTTTTGCTGTGCATGTCCTCAGACAACCCAGACATCTGCAGTTCCCTTGCCAGGGAGAAAATTACGATGTCACTTTGGCTGTCAGGTTCCTGGCTTGGCATCGGCAAATGGCCAGAGGAGGAGAAGGAGGAAGGGCAGAGGGAGCAGGGAGGGGAGGGTGAAGGAAAAGATGAAAGCAAGCAAAGGTTTGTGCAGTAAAGTGGACAACAGCTGCTGTTGCAAAATACGAATGGCAAGGGGCCAGCAGGAAGGATGGATTCCCACCTGGAGGGAAGAAGGAAATGTTGGCTGAAGGTTTGGAAAAGAAAACTGAAGCCCAGGTGGTGAGGTTGCCTGAAGGCAGCCTGCATTAACTAGGCAAAGGTGGCACCTGGTTTTCCCAGCTTCCTAAGGAAAATAACCGTTCTTTGCCACCCTTCAGTCTACTTTTGAGGGTGTTGGGCAGTGAAGTTGGGCTCTACATGCAACCTAAAGCTGGGGTTGCAACAGAGTGGGATGGATGGACTTGGTAGGACCATCCTGGGCTAGGAAAATTAATTACCAGCCTGCATGGTCCCTTTTCACCTTTCTCTAACCCTCCAGGTTGGGCATTTGTGCACAAGCAAGTCATGATTCCCGCTAGCACTGCTCAAGAGCACAACCCTCACGATCACACAGAAAACACCAAGGGATGACGCAAGCTGGAACGATGACTCCTCATCCCACCTTTGCAGGTGCTGACGTCTACTGGTGCAGAGGACCTCCCTCGCTAACCTGCTCCTCCATCTCCCTGCTGATGCCCTCCCCAAAAGACCTTTCCCACAGTCCCCACAAGCTTCCCCTCCTCCAGCTGCAGATCCTCAGCCTCCGTGGATGGAGAGTACTTGACCCACCATGCAAACAGCATTCGCCTGCCCGCACATCATAAATCTCTCTTTCTCTGAGCAAGGCAGAGCACGGTCCCACTTCTTTCCAGATGATTTGTTTAAGCTCCTGTCACCCCACTAGGAAAGGGACTTTGCAAAGGCTTAATGCACAGCAACAGCTGCTCCTTTTTCCATATCTAGTCTTCTCCTTCCACAATCTGCCCCACAAGTTTCTCTCCATCCCTCTCTGTGTTCTCCAGAGGTTTCCAACCTACAGATTCCCCAGGGACCTGTGGTTTTCTAGGGATCTGATCAAGATGCCCAAGAAAAGTAGATGCAACCCGGAGGCCCTTATGGTCTTGCCTTTTTATTGTAACATATTTGGGATTCACAAAGAAAAGGGTTAAAAACTGCAGGTGTAGATGATTCTTTCTTGACTTCTTTCACATACCTCAAAAAAGGCCAGGTTTTCAGTGAAGCTTCCTAAACCCATCGCAAGGTCCAGCTGCACCCATTTGTCCACAGACAGCTTCACCCTGTCCCCATCCCTCAGATATCATCTTGGCCTCTCTCCCTTCTTCTGCCACCGCGGTACCCCAGGGAGGGAGGAAATAAAAGGAAATTCATGTATATTCCCCATGATATCTCCTCCAGAACTTGGTCCTATCTGAGTTGCATCTCACATTTTTCAAACATCCTGTAAAACAACAAGAAAGTCCACTTTCTCAGGGTGAGAGTTGGCTTTGTCTGCCGTGTCTACTCTTTGCTCCATCCTGACATGAGAAGCCAAAGACAATTAAGGGTCGTTCATGGGTTTCCTGGCAGTGTGGCCACATGCTGCCAAGGGTTACTTCATCTTTCACTCTCCACCCTGGAGGAACTGAGTTGTCAGCAATTAACACCCCTTTTCTAACACTTCCCCCCAATTTCAGTAAGAGCAGGAAGAGATGCTGCTGGTTTTTGGTTTTCGTGTTCAAGTGAAACTGTTTGGTTTTCATGTTCTGCTAAACTCTCCCAATTGCAACCACATCTACAGCTTAGCAAATCGATCTAATTCTTCACAAAGGCCACAGAAGGTTGGCTGAAAGTGCAACCAGAAGCTGACCATCACTTAGCAAGGAGGCACAGAGGCAAGGACCAGCTTTAGTTCCCCATCGTATCAGCTTCTTCATAATAAAAAATAACAGTAGGGTGATGTTTATGGGATGGCTTTGAGTCCTCCAAAGGTCTCTATTTGTTGAGCAACAGGTTCTGACGCAGGGGAGGAACCCAGCATCAGACATGAAGCTGGTGAGGAATCTGGAAGTACAGTAGCGACCATTTGACACAGCCCAGCTGGGATAACTGCAAATAAATTCTCCTACAGTAGAGAAGCAAATCTGGGAGGGGGAGGCACTGCCCTCTAATAACTCACCCTGGATGATGGAAAGATTTGAAGAACAGATGGGTGGTGAGAAATCCAATTTTTCTAAGCAGGGAGCAAACGAGAATCACTGCAGAGATGGCCCCAGGTGCTGGCTTTGGCTGCGGGTGCAGCATCTCTGGGATTAATTTTTTCCCCCCTGGAAGTTTTTTCCCCCCCAGTTCAGACCCTGAAGAATGACCGCTGTCTTCTGCGGATGGGAGATCAGCCCTGAGTAATGCACGCTGCGTTTTCTGCTCCCACCACCACCACCTCCGCCCAGGATTTGGGAAGGCTTTCAAAGAGCCCATTTTTGGCATTAGCCACCGAGAAAGAAAGGTTAGTTGCTTCTCTCCCTGGGTTGCCATTGCTTGAAAGCTGAGCACGGAGGCAGGAGGCACAAAGCCACTGTTGACGGCAGCTGCTTTCAAGTGCCGCCAAAGCTCAGTGGAAAATGGGGAATGAGGCTCACTAATCAGACAGTTAACTTAAAGACCCATCACAATCCTGCTTTGCCAGGATGCTTTTGTTGCTCTCCTCAGGTGAAGCTCACCCTCCGTGTAAGAGCCTGCATCAGGCCTGTGCACAATTTCAACCTGAATTTGAAGACATAAGGAGCGCACCAGCCCTGCACTGGCGTGGATTTCCCTCTCTCACCTCCCTTCTCCCAGTTCACCAACCCCTTTCCATCTCAGTAGGTCCTCTCACATCTGCCTGACCATTGCACCCCATCCAACAGTGAATTTTTAAATATCTGTCCCATTTCACCCAAGGCTCAACCACATAAAGCCACTCATGAATGTTTTTGAGGATGCAAAACTCAGGCATAAAGTTCTCCTTCTCTGGAGTGGGAGTTTTGTGCTTGTAAATCCTAATCCTACTAATACTTAGTTTTCAGACTTCACTGGGTTTTCAGCAGCTCTGTTTATGATTTCCCTGCTCTGAGCCTCCTGGAGAGGAGCCCCATGCATTCCCCATGCAGCCATGGGCATGGGGAGACCCCTTGGCCCATCTCCTCGTTTGGCCACTCCTCTGCACAAATCCAGTGTGGTGCCCACGTGTCTTTTCTACTCCGTTTTCCTCAGGGAGCAATCCCAGCAGCAAACCCAAAGCTAGGATTGGGTCAGACATGCTTATTTACCTTTAAGAGGAGGATTTACAATGGTTTCCCGACTCCAGATACTTGGTTTGAGAGATGCATTTGGAGTCACACCTTGTGAGTTTGGATCCTCTCCTTTTTAAAGCATTTCTTATCAGTAGCAACAACAACGAGGAGACCAGGGACATCTGCCCTGTGGTCCCTGCCACCCAGCATGGCCAGACCCCAGCCACCTCCAAACCAGTAACCTTGGCTGGTGTAACAGCTCCTATGGGACTCAGCGTGGACGTTTGCCCACCTGCCAGGAGGGTTACAGCCCTGCGATGTGCTATATTTTAGGCTACTGGTTTCACACAGTCACTGGTGCACCTACTCGACAGCCAGGACAACTTGGACCTACTGCATCAATACCTCTGCTGAGGTTTCTGGGCTCCCGGCATCATCACTGGAGAGCACTCAGTATGCTTTAAGTCGTGCTTTGGTGGGCTAAAATGAAAGAAAGTAAGCACAGACATGCCTGGTTCTCCCCACTTAAGATAAATGGGTTCATGATCTGCTGGAGCCAGCAAAAGCAACATCCCACCTGTGGTCTTGGGTGAAGACACCCTGGAAGAAAGCCCTCTCCTCGCATTACAGCTCATCTCTCCCTGGTCTCCGAAGAGACACGGCAGTAGGAGACTTCACAAGGCTTTAATCCCACCAGCTTGTGGTACAGCCACATATGTGCCCATCAGAGACATCTGCGCCCACCAGAGACATCTTCATCTCAGTAGGAACCAATGGGATTTTGATGCATTAGAAAAATTGCATCCCTTTTCTTTCTGACCAAAGCTGTGGGGTTTACAAAAGGTTTTCTTCTAATTGGCTTTCAACACGATGTCCTCCAAAATCCATGGGGCACCATGGGAAAAGGATCCTGAAACGCTGAGCTCTTGCTGAATTTCAGTACCGAGCACCTTCCCCAGGGGACTGACCCTGCTCAGGTCTCTAAGAAGCTGGCTTAGTTAATACCAAAAGGATTAGAAAATCCTTCCCTGTTGAAACAGGGCTTAAATGGCAGCGTTCCTGCACGTCTCAGTGGCATCAGGGATGGTGATTGTGGGGCGCGGGGGGGTGGCGAGAAAAGCTCTATGATTAAGTGATTGAACCGAAGAAAAGCATTCTTTTGGACCTATCTGAAAGGTATACTTTTCAATTTTTCACTGGCAAAACATTTGAACAAAATAAGTCCATTTTGTTTACTTGGGAACTTCTTTCCATTTAAAATAAATACTTCTGTGCTTAAGTTGAAGTGAAGCAAATGAAATATTATTTCAAATGGAGACATCAAACTGTTTGGAGGGAGGAAAGTAAATTGAAGCTTTTCTTTTTCAAAATTGTCTGTTTTGGTTATTTCAGCCCAAACAACGAACCAAGGCTGATATAAAACCCCAGCATGTTGCAGGTGACCTGAAAGTGTATCTTTCAGCGTAAAAAGTTTCAGGTGAAAACGTTTTCCTGGCTCTAGCAACAATTGATTCATGAGCAGAATTAGGATTTAAAACTTGGGCCACACAGTTTAATCCACTCCCCCCAAACCCAGACAAATCCTCTTTGAACACGACCGGAGTAGAGGAGAAGGGGGGGCAGAGAAATCTGCAGGGGGAATAAAAGAGCAGCCATAGAAAGCTCTGGTATCCACTTAACTTGAAAATGAGAAAGTAAGCAGTGTAAGACCAGGACAATTAGATCCTGAGCATCACAGACCTTTCCAAAAATGAAAGACAGCAAGGGGAATTAATGGGCATAAATGCAACCCAGTAATTAATTGATAAATGGCATTAGAGAGTTTTCTAAAGAGGAAGACTCCAACGTGACTTATCTTCCTGAAGACAGAAGACAATTTGTCCCTCCTTTCACCTTGCAGATAAAGACAGAGAGCAGGGATCTTTCGGTTTTGAAGCTTAAGAGGAATCTGGAAGTCGAAGACAAAAGAGAAAGGAAAAAGCCCCATGTGGGAGGAGGGAACAACACAAGGAGCTGTTGTTATTGACTGAGCTACCAAAGCCGGAGAAGAGCAGCCTGCAGCTATTTCCCACCGAATAATTCCTCTTGCAAGGGTGGAAGCAAAGTAAGGAGTAAAATGGGAGCAGGAGCAAAGTGAGTCCTGCTGCAAAAGCAACGGGTTTATACCTTTCAGGGAAGAGGGGGGACCCAGGGGCTGGGCTGGTCCACAGCTTTCTGCCTAAACCCCTTCGCCTTCCCTGCTAGGCAATGGGGCAGGTCTGCAGTCTGGGACCACTTCTGTTTGCCGCAGCTGCAGCTTCCCAGCCAGCCCCTCAAGCAGGTGCATTGTCCCCCTTGGACAGGACAAAGCCCACCTGTGGGCTCTCCATCTCTTCCCCTTGTTGCCTCCATGCCAGCTGTAAGGTTTCATCTGTGTTTCAGCCCAGCCAAGATGCTCAAGCCCCCTCACAGCTAACCTGCAGGGTCCACCATCTCCTGAGCAAGCAGTTCCATCACTGCAGATGCCCAACAGTGCAGCAATGATTTTTTTCAAAGCTGAATAAGCCTAATAATTGAGACACTTCCCTCCTGCCCTGCTAGATGCTTACTATTAACAACCACATTGAATTCTTGGGAGGGATTAACTGATAGATGGGAACACATAAATTTCAGTGTCCAAGTGTAGATGTCTACGCTCCCATCACAGCCAGTGGAGACCAAAGGCTCAGTTCAGTTACCTGGTTAGGCATCTTGTGCCAACTGAGATGCCCAAAGCTATGCAAGATACCTGCACCCTTCTGGAGCAGCACACAGAGAACACTTGAGTTACACCAGGGCATCAGTGTAAGACCTAGATAACTGGTCTCAGGAGACATCAGCTTCTCAATAGATAATGACTGTCCACGTTAGTCTTTTTAATGTGTGCTAAACAGTGATTTCTCTCCATGCCAACAAGATATGTGCACTGTGAGTTACCCAGCTTCCTCCAAAAGAGACAGGCCCAGCTTGGTTTAAGAAGGAGAGGCAAAATTTGGGCAGAGCAGCGGGAAAAAAGGAGTCATCCTTGCTCATGGTCAACCCAAAGGGAGTGAAGAGGCACAGCTGTTTGCTGGATTCTTCCCAGCCTTGGGGGCAGGAGGGTGAGAGTATGGTGAGGCCAGGCCAGATGGGTCAGCAAGAATGGGACAAGAGCCAAATTCCCCGGAAAAGCTGTCTGTACCATGGTCCAGCTCTGTGGTTTGGGCAAAAGCCCTTGATCCTCACTCAAAGGCTGCTCTGTGCTGGTTCATAAACCCAACCATTCAGAGTGGTCCTGGAGCACAACCATTTGCTGCTGTAGTGTCATCCCAGAAGAGAATTTGGTCCAGAGATTTCAGCAGAGCAGCCAGGTAAGACCCAAAGACTGGTAAGTTCGCAGTGGCCTCCAGGGTATCACAGACTCTGTCTCCAATTCCTACCCCCTTAAAAGACTCCTTTGCAGAAGATAACCTGGAGGCAGGCACAAGCAAGGGATGCTGTGCGTCTGAAGGGTCCGTTCTGCTGGACCTACACAGTCAAGGTGTCCGGCTGCCCCTGTCCCTAGCTGGGGTCCTCCTCTGCCATTGCTGCAGGCTGTACTCACTCAGGGTTCCCCCCTGAACCATGCAAGAGGCTTTTCTGTGCTTGGAAAGCAAGGTAGGGCCGTGAGGTGGCACAATGCATGCCCAGGTCTTGTTCCTACATGGACAATAAGATTTAGCTAGGAGATATTTCTGGTTCTAGGAACCAGGAAGACCTTGGTTTCACCAGGCCAGGCACCACCTCTGGTCCCACGAGCTGGTGATGGTGAAGTAAGGTCTATGACTGGCAATGCATCAAGTATTTATCTGACTCCCTGACTCTTCCTGGAGCAGTTCCTCCATTCCCAGTCCCACTGGGTAGCAGGTAGACAGAGCAGCTCAGCAGCTATTCATTCTCGTCAGGAAAATAGGTGTCATCTCCAGCCAACGCACCAAGCCAATTCAGCAAAAAAACGGCACAATTGCCCTGAGCTGAATCAATAGCCCCTCAGCTTCATCGCTGGAACAGGTCACTCGCTTATCAAGGGAGAGCTGAAATCATTCATAGGATGCTTGTGGTTTTGCCATCCTTGTGATGGCTTTCCTGAACTCTGTCCAAAGGAGAGACATGTCATTTAGATTCTATTAAAACAAAAGTGCACGTCCACACACACGGGAAGAGAAGGAGGGAAGAGAAAAGAAGGAGCGAGCTGGATGTCCTTGAGGTCGTGTAATCTAACAAATCACGGAGAAGCCATTAGCACCACGAAATGACAGGAGGCAAAACAAGGCAGAACGTTAAGCACCCGGCGCTACCAAATCCATCAGCTGCCCCCGTTATTCTGATGGTGTGTCGGTGCAGCGTATAATCATCAAAATTGGTATTCTGCTGCAAACCACCCGTCTCCTGCTTTCACTCCAGGCTGAGTTTTCCTGGTCATTAGGGATCAAGGAGAAAGTACAGAGTCCAACTCGCATCAGTTCTTACACAAAGTCTGCTCAGCCCTCCCTCATCGGCAGAGCAAGCAAGCAGGGTCCTAAATGCAGTAACTCCCCTTGTGTGCTTGTAAGGAGGGGAAATAACTGGGACAGAGGCTTAATCAGCCCTGAAGTCATGAAAACTTCAAGTGTGATGTTATCTTGGAGGTGGATGGTAGCAAAGCTAGTAAGGTGCTAGATCTTCAAGCTCTTGGGGCTGGGGTCAGCGTTTGGCAGAGTCCTTGTCTTGTTTGCAGATCTGTGATGGTAAAGACCTGTGATGGTAAAAAAGTGAATCACCACCATTGGAGACAGAACAACCCAACCGTAGCAGACGGTGTAACCCGCACACATGCACATAGAGCTGACACTCAGGGGACAGGGGCCAAAAGGGGTCCTGAGGAGACTTACAAGGAGGGCCTGGCTCTTACTCAGCATGGGACTTGCCTCTCCAGCATAGACCAGATTTTATAAGACTCCCTTGTTGAAGCTGACAGGGATGTTAGAATTGACCAGCCACTAAGTGCCATCACCACCAGCCTTTTCCTGGAAAGAAAAAGAGGAAAGCCTCTGAGCAGACACACCGGACATCTGACGGAGTTCCTTTTCAACCAGTACCTCTGTGATTCTTGGGAATGGATGAAATTCACGTTCTGCAAACCAAGGCAGTGCCTTGTCTCACCTGGAGGGTCAAAGAGCTTTGCAGCACCAGGGGACCCCCATCAGAAGCAGGGCTTGCCCTGGCGTGGTTGCCAGCAACCCCGTGGTCATTCCCTGGCTCTCAAGGATACATCAGCATTGCAAGCTCTACTTGGGAGACCTCCAAGGACCTCTGCTCTCTGTCGGTTAGCAAGGTCCAGGTTGCAGAGTTCAGACCAGGTGTGAAGCTACCAAGACCATTTCACAGAAAAAAGGGCCAGCAGGTCTCAAAGCTCTTTTACATCAACCTTTTGTCTGAATTGTCTGAATAGTGTTGGAGATCCAGCACGTGGGCATCCCAAAGGGCAGTGATGCCACTTTTACCTGTGATCTTCCATCCTCAGACCATGCCACAGGACATTCCCAGTGTGCTGCAGGGCATCTGAAAGGCAGAGCATCACCTGGATGTTTGGGATGGCCCAGTCTCAGCTCTGCAAGTCCTGGAGAAGATCCTGACCCCCTGCTGAAAATACATCAGACCTCAATTTAACCATACTCCAGGGCCCGTTCTCTAACAAGACAGAGCAGAAAAGAAGAGCAGCCATTTCCTACTCCAGAAACAATGCGTTTTTTGAAGTTCAACGGAGAAAGTTCTCCAGCCAATTGTCTGGTAGGTTTTTTTTTTAAAGTATTGTGCATGTCACTCAGTGCCAAGGATTTCAAAGTGTGTCATCGTTGATTTTCTTTTGTCATTAACTGCCAGGTTTGGGGGGTGGTTCAGAGCTGAGCTGGAGGAAGATCGGAGGCAAAGCTGACTTGATTAAGACTGTGTTTTGAAACCTTTCTGCATCTTGTTTAAATTGATTTTTTTCTGCTTCTGCTCTAAAAGGGGAAGGAAAGAAAAGAAAAAGAAAAGAAAAAAAAAAAAAAAAAGAGCTCCATCCAAGGGAACATCAAAGGGAACTGAGCTATTTTCACTGCTGGTATAAAAACGAAAAGCATGCAAAGACCAAACTGCACGACTGATGATAATAAAGTGCCCGGGAACAGAGCCCTGTAGAGACAAGGCACAGGAATGGACGATAATACCTTGACTCAGTCCTGAGATGCTGCAACACAAAAGCTTCACATGTGCAAAACCCTCCTGGGAAAGACACTCTTTGAGGGGACTGTGTGGTGGAAAAATCATGCCGGGAATGATTGGAAACTCAAAGAATGACTAGTCTTGCAGTCAAGGGTGTTTTTTTTTTTCTGGAAAGGGCAAGCAGAGGGAGAAATCTGAACAATATGAAGCAGAAGGAAAAATAGTTGAAAAAGCCACCTTTATTTTTATGCCCAGGAGAAAATTAGGCTGTTTATCCAAACTGTGGCTCATTTTGGATTCACAAAGCAAAGCCAGCAGAATGGCTTGGCAGGTTGGACTCTGGCTCTTGGTCACCTCAAGTTCAACGGAGACAAAGTACCTTCCGTCACATGTTCCTTGATTGACACCTGTACCTCTATCCTGCATGTTTGACCTGATGTATATACTCAGCTGAGGTCCTGCCCCAACACGTATATCTATGGCTGGAGATCCTTGCACACCAGGAACAGTCTTGATGGGGCCACCACGTGAGAGCAGGTCTCAGGCTCTGGAGACCATCTAGTTCAGTCCTACCATGGTAGGTCCTATCCTAGAGCTGTAAGCTCTGCCTTGTCCTTCCCCTTGTGCTTTCTGCCCTTCTTCATGTTAGCAGAATCCTGTTTTCAATCCAAAAGGGTAAATTCACACCTGGTTAAAAAATTAGCCCAAAACTGTATCTAGTTGGTCCAGCTGGGAATGGTAAGCTGACTATTCATAAATGAAAGGGGCCTTGCAAGGGTGCTAACATTTTCTTGTTCCTTATATACACCTCTGACCACAAGAACAATCGGCTTCTCACCATGAAGGTGGATGTTGGCACCAGGGACTCCTCATCTAAACATTTAGAGGTACCTCTTAGATCAGTCCTTTTGCACTAACGTTGCCTAAGATGACTCAAGGACTCTCTTCTTTTGTCTTCACCCCTTCTCTACCAAACACAGCCAGAAGCAGGAGAGCCAAAAATGGACCACCCTTGGTTGAGGAGAGCCACAGAAATTAAATATATTCCTTCTCAGCCGAGTCCCAAAAGCTGTGCCTGTATTCGTGAGCTGAGCTCAAGCTGCTGAATCGTTCGTCCTTCCTGAGACACGTTTGGCCTCGGCACAAAGCACTGCGTGGTTCTTGCATGGGTCAGGCACTTGCGTGGCCCATGAATCATCCCAGCAGACAGTTTGCTGATGGCCACTTTGTTTTGAAGGTGGGAGAATTTAATAACACAGATGAAGACTGCTCTGTGTCATTGGCCTCAGGACCCCCAAAACATTCCCGAACACATTTTCATCTACGAGCACAGAGGTCACCAAAGCTCCTTGCTCCCCAAGCTTAGGGATCGCAAAGTGCATGAAGTCCCTCAGTCACAGGAGGCTACTTGGGACTGAAACAGCTTCATTTATTTTTACGCAAACCCAATAAAGATAAAATAATCACTTTACAACAAAAATTTCAGCTTACACCTATTTCTTTAAAGCACCTTTGGGTACCAAAGAAGTGGCAGTAATAGCAATAAACATCCCTCTGTCCCACCAGCTTTCCCAGTCCACGGAGGAAGGCTGGTGAGCAACACCCTGGCCTTCAGCACCTTCCTGCAGGTGGGCACAGGGGAGGTGGGCTGGGGGGTGACAGCAAACCCAGCCATTTTCCTGGGCACTGTCAGCCCCATTCAGTCCCTGGCTAGTCGCGATCATCCTCTGCAAACATCTCGTAGCATATCGTCAGTGGCCACCGTGTAAAGGAGGCCAGGAAAGAGCTTTGAGATGTGTTTCTCAAGGCAGTAATTCGGTTTGTCTTTGCTAATTAGGACAGAACATCTCCTCCTTCGTTTATATATCTCATCTGCTGACAAGAGCTGGACATCTGGGTCCCATACAATGCGTTTGAAGCCACACTGTGATGTTTCCACCTCCGTTTCAACATTCTCCAGCCACCTAATTTTACTTCTTTGGAATGGTTCAGTTTGATAATCTCAGCTCAGCATCTGGGACCAAAATGGGCACGTTGCAGACCCTCTGATACCCAGGTACAGCCCTGCCTCCACTCACCGATGTTCTTCAAACCGTGGTGGGTGGCAGAAGCAGTGTCTTTGCATCAAGATGTCACATCGTCATGAAGCCACGGGGCAGGGCTTCTCCTCGGCTCCAAATGTTGTCCAAACTTGCATTGATTTCTTCATTTCTTTCTCCGAGCAAGGATTTAAAACAGAAAGGAAAGTTGGAGAGAGAGAGAGAGCGCTGCATCCTGCCTCGACACTGCTGACACAAAAGCCCTCCATCTCCAAGCTCGCTTTGTACTTCATAGTGCTGGGACTTGAAAGACACTCACTTCTTTAAGAAATATTTGGAAATTAGAGAGATAAGACATCAGCTTTAGGCAACACTTCAGTGACAGCACTCAATAGGACCTCAGTCTTTAGCAAGCATGTGTATAATACTATAAATTTATTTCTCTCCTTCTCTCCTTATATATAGAAATGTTGATGCAGTGAATTAAAATCAAGCTGTGCTTTATACTTGCATTTTTAATGGGACCATTCTTGGCTCCGAGGAGAGAGCTATCAGCCCCTGAACGGCAGGAACGGGTGGAGAGAGCAATCGTCTTCTGCCAAAGACAAATAAAGTAAAAGGAAAGAAAAGGCACTGGAAGATGATGAATGGTTCGACTTTCTCCAGGACTCTCTTCATCAACTGCTTCGCTGCCTTCTTTTTTTTTTTTTTTTCCTTTTTTCTTTGTTGTTTTTTTTTTCCTTTGGCTCTGTGCATGCATCTGCCTGCCTGCAGCTCCATATGCCCATGAGTGTGTTGCCTGCTTGTGGCTATGTGGTTCCCAATTCAGGTGTCCATCCCCCTCATCTCTCCCACCCCAGGACGCAGCATTAAATAAGAAAAATAAAAAGAAGATGGTTTTACATTTTACACTAGCAACGTCACCTCATGCTGCACCCTGGGGCACAGAGCCTGCTTGGTGCCAGGACACCCATAGCAAACTCGGTGCAAACTCGGTGCACAATTGCCCTGAACTTCAAAATTCTGACTCCAGGGAGCCAAGGAGGACATTTCTTCTCCCAAGGTGACTTTCCCAGTGTGCTCCAGAAAAGCCTTCCAATTTCTGAAGCTCACTGGAAGCCACTCAATCACTGGGGACTCTCCCCTGTCCCCTCAATTTCTTGGCCCTTCTTCCATGTCCCCCTTCATCCTTTGGAAACCCTTGCAGAGTCCAAGCAGGCCAGAAGCCTGTGGAGATGTTGTGGGTCAAGATTTGGCCTCTTGCTGTGGCTCTTGCATCCCAAGGTGACTCAGCAGGACAGGGCACGGGTGGGACAGACGAAGGACTGATGGCTCCGTTTCACAAACTGAGGGGAACCGAGGCATGGAGACAGAGGCAACCACTTGCCCAAAGGCAAGGAGATCTTGCCAGCTTCATCACAAGTGTGGTGGGGGACAGTGACCCCCTGAAATGTACTGTCCTGAGTCCCTCTGCAACCTGAGCCTGCTTCTACTCCATAGGGATAAGTAGCCATTCCCAGTGGGCCCAGTAACGTGCTGGGGCAGCTGTTCTGGGGACGGACAGGCAGAGAGCCATGGTGTCCTCTTCCCAGCAAGCTACATCAGTTCTGCCTCAAATGCAGGTCCTAACTCAGGCTCAGTGCCCCAGCCAGGTCTGCCTGGGACCAATAGCTCAGTCTCAGGGTGGAGTTGCCAGCATGGAGATGAAGATCATAGAATCGTTATGGTTGGAAGAAACTTCAAAGATCATCAAGTCCAACCTTCTACCCAACACCACCATGCCCACTAAACCATGTCTCGAAGCACCACATCTAAATGTTTTTTGAACACCTCCAGGGATGGTGACTCCACCACCTCCCTGGGGAGCCCGTTCCAATGCTGAATGACTCTTACAGTGAAGAAGTTCTTCCTAATATCCAGCCTGAACCTCCCCTGGTGCAACTTGAGACCGTTTCCTCTTGTCCTGTCACCAGTTGCCTGGGAGAAGTGACGGACCCCCACCTGGCGACACCCTCCCCTCCTTTCATGTCGTTGTAGAGAGCGATCAGGTCTCCCCTCAGCCTCCTCTTCTCCAGACCAAACCCCCCCAGCTCCCTCAGCCGCTCCCCATCAGACTTGTGCTCCAGACCCTTCACCACCTTCGTTGCCCTTCTCTGGACTCGCTCCAGCACCTCAAGGTCTTTCTTGTCGTGAGGGGCCCAGAACTGGACACGGCACTCGAGGTGCGGCCTCACCAGCGCTGACTACAAAGATGGCTGTAGTCTCCCCTCCACTGCCACTTGAGATGTTTCCCTATGGTGTCACATCTCCTTGGCCACCTCCAGGACGACAACGGGTCCAAATGGGTCCAAATGAGCCCTATCAGCTCAGCAGGACCTTTCTCCTGGGTTGAGACTGTGCCTGTCATATCACCTGGATGTTGAATTCAAAGGAGGCCACCATGTTAAAGAAAGCCTAGTAGATGTTAAAACACCTCCATGCACGCTCCTAGACCCACTCGTCAGCGCTGGTAAGAGTGAAAGTGTCCAGAAAGCCGAAAAGCCCCTACTAATTTCATAGTTGGCTGGATCAGGAGCTCTCATTTTTGCTGTTTGCAAAGTGTCTGGTGTACAAGGACCTCAGAAGTCTTGGCAAGAATGCTGACGACAATGACACACAGCAAAAGAAGAGCAGTTGCACAGAGAAAGAGACATCGTGGGAGATAATGGACCCAAGTTACCCCAGCTTAACTTCTCCATCATTTCATTTGCACAGGACCTGGAGCATCTCAGTGCAGGACGAAGATGGAGACCAGTAAAACAGATCAAAGCTGAAGAAAACGTCTGTACCATAGGGAGGAAGGCACAGGAAGATGCTCCCTGGAGCAGTGTGGACTCTCCATGGCTGGAGGGTTGAAGAGTATAAGGGCAATGACACCAGGATAGAGCAAAGAGTTGGCACCAGGCTCCATCAGGGATCAGGTTAAAATCTGAAAGGAGCTGGGCTTTGCTCCACCTGTCTTCTGAAATGTCTGGATCTTGTTGCTGTTGGAAACTGGATATTGGACTAGATGGACCAAGGGGGTTGGCCTATCCTGTCTTCCAAGATGTTACTGGGAATTAAGAAAATGGTTGCTCCCTCCAGCACGTACAATCTAAAGCCATTGAATTTGATACAAACGCTTTCTCCTGAGCTAGCCAGGAGGTTTTTTGTCTTCCCCATTTCAATCTCACAAACTCTGCCACATGGTAAGTACAAGTACCACTGGATAAATGAGAAATGTACATGCGAAGGAACGACTCAAACCACCAGTGAAGCATTAGTCCAAGCCTCTCAGCCTCAGCCCTTGCTCAAGACCTCACTGGAGGTGAAGAGTTTCAGCACACTTCTCCATAGTCACAGTCCCAGATTCTCCCTTACCTGATCGGAGGGGAAAAGGTGAGGCCCAACCTCCCAGCAGATGCAGCATTTTGTGGACACTTTTGACACAAGAGTCATCCAGATCAATGCCAAAAAACTGCAGGTTACAGCATTCAGTGTACTTGCTGTGGTGCTGGTCTCCACCTCAAAGTACATACGGGGACAGACATGATATATGAGACATCTTATTCATCAGCAAAGCTGGGACATACACCCAGAAATGCCAAGGTGATGAAGGTAAAAGTGGTCTGACCCTCTATCCCATACCCACCCCTCCAAGCCTTAGGGAGCCTCAAAAACATAATTAAGTAGCAGATGGGACCAAAATGCACATCTCAATGCCCCCAGGCCGATCCAGGATCACCACCACAGGAGCCTTCCCCTTTCCCCTTCATCAAGCATATGGTGTCCAAGCAAGGCTCCGGTAGCCAAGGTGCCTTTGATGCTGAAGACACGGTATGGTGAAGGGCTGTGGTTTTTCAGCTCTCCTACCATCATTTTCCAAAAGTACCCAAAGTGGTAGGGGACCCCTTTAGAAAGGGGAAAGCTCCACTTGGATGGGCTGCAAGCTCAAGTCATCAGAGGCACTCAGCAGCTTTCATGCCCAGCTCACGCTTTTAATGGATTTGCAGATGATGGGGCAGGGGAGAAAGAGCGGACCCCTTTAGAAAGGGGAAAACTCCACTTGGATGGGCTGCAAGCACAAGTCATCAGAGGCACTCGGCAGCTTTCACGCCCAGCTCACGCTTTTAATGGCTTTGCAGATGATGGGGCAGGGGAGAAAGAGCGAGGAGGAAAGCTGCCCTTGATCTGGTCCCTGGAAATCCCAGCAACACTTCAAAGGCTGAGCAGAGGATTTCACGGCCGCCTGCTGCCATCTAGTGTCATCTGGACAGCCAAAAGTCCTGCCTGAATTCATGAATTTCTTTAACCGGTCCTCAAGTCCTGTCCATCCCATGGACCACATCCCACATCTTGTATTTGTGGATACATCAGAATGGACATCATCCATCTGCACTCCCTGTGACCACCTCAGGTTGGACAAAGCCAGCAAACAGACCATCCTGCATCACACCTAAATTACGATCTTCTCACACCTCCACTCCAAGTAGGGATCCAGCTCGCAGTTCAAGGGCAGAGGAGCTGGGTTGGGCTGAGCATGTGGACCAGGAGGGCTCTTCTCAGCACTGCTGCTCTGCCTGGGGAAACGGGATGTGATGGGTCATTCTGCACCATGGCACAGCCAATGTGCCTCAAAAAAAAATCTACGGATGCATGCAAGGACATCTCCCAGGCAGAGAAAGGGTTTTTCAGAAGGTTGAAAATATCGTTGAGTACTTATAACGCTGCTGAGCAGAGCCCTGGATTAGTCTGTCTTTGTAGGATCCTGAGATGAGAAATGGGGGTTTCTATCAATTCCTTTCTAGCCTGAATAGCTCAAATTTAGCCCCTGAATGTGCTTGTCTTAGCTCTGTGCTCTTGGTGAAGTCTGGATAGCTGTAGAGGGTGAACTCCCCATCTCTCCCCACTGGCAACAGGAGGCGATGAAAGGGAGTGTGATGGCCAGGCAGGTGACATTAATGGGCAAGAACTGAAGCCCAGGGACATTGCATCAGCTTGATGTGATCATTCAATTGCTGGTCTCACAGTAAGGTGGTTTTTTTGACAGCAGCACTGTCATCCCTCATGTTGTCATTAAGCTAAATGGGCCAACTCATTGAGAAAAGCATTTTTCCAACCACTTCATCGTTGCAGCAACTTCTCCAAACCCTCTCCAACTGTTCAACCCTCTGCCAACATCTATACTGGACAGTAGGAGGAAGGGCATTCACAGGCAGGGAGCAGGATTTCCCCTCTCCAGGAGCTCCGTAGGCTCTTCCTCAAGTCTGACCATGTCAGAAGTCTTTGGGAGATCACAAAAAAGAGCAGGACCTTGGGAAGGTTTAGGGACCAGTTCATTTGTCCTGTCCTCTGGCTGTCATCTGAGGATGATCTCAAGAGGTGCCTTTCAACCTAAATGACTCTGTGATTTTGTGACTTGTTATCAGAGTAAGAGGAGATGCTGGATCCTAGATCTCGCCTGGATATCCACCACCCAAGAAAGATGCGGAGGTACCAGAGATGCTTCAGAGAAGACCCATGTGCACAACCAAAGACTTTGAAACAAAACCTGATCATAAGAGAGTGAGGACAGCTTAGGTTAAGGCAGCCTTAACCACAACCTGCAATTAGCAGCCCATCTTGTAACACCGGGGATAATGAAACACCAGAAGAGTTTTCTGAGGGTTGGCCCTGAGTCTACATGATGAGCAACCTTTACAGTGGTTGGACACATCCCCAAAAAGATTTGTCCTAGGTCAGATGGGATCTCCTCCAGGGTAGCTGACATGTCACACACAGCTGGGCCAAATGATCCCAGGTTTAAGGGCCAACAGAAGGGGCTCCAGGGATCTGTTTGCACTGGTGTGGTATGAGACCCAGAGACCTTGGTACCTAAAGGCTCAGGGAAATTCGAGCAAGAAAAAAGCCAGAGGAGCCAAGGGATTGTACAAAGCCTTTGTTCTCATTTCAGACCCTGACAGAGCCGCATGTCAAGTCATAGGAAAGTGGCACGGTATAATACTGTGCAGGTCTACAGCACCTTTCATCTGAGGATTGTAAAGCCCTTTCAAGACGTCAGTTTGTTAAACCTCACAATACCCCTGTGAGGTAGATATTATCCCCCAATTTACAGATGGGGGAAACTGAGGCACAGAGAAATGCAATGGCTTGACCAAGGCCTTTGGGCAAGCCAATGACAGGCAGGAGGTCTTTCTGCTCTTGTTCCTGACTTGTGGTTCCTTCCCCCTTTGGACAGCAGAGTGTTAGCAGCTCACAGAGCCACTGCTGGGCCTGCCCCATGAGCAGGCAACACGCAATGTTTGTGGAAGGTTCCTAAGCCCCTTGAAAGCACCCTCATAACCGGTTGCCACCAGCACTTCAGACATTAAACCGTTTCCCAGACAGCTTCTCCTTCCAGGTACGACCCCAGGATTGTCACTGGTTTTTCTTGTGTAATCAGGCAGGAGGAGCCTGAGAACTTGGATCCTTCATGGAAATGCTCCAGCACTATATGGTACAGTCCAATCTGGAAATCACTTTTCTCCCATGGCAAATGTCTCCCCGGAGACAATGCCCAGCATTGAACTCTGGTGGCAATGGGTGGTGGAGGGGTTTCACCAGGCCTGGAGGAGAAGGAGGAGGTAGCTAGAAGGATATTACACGGCTTTTGCTGCCACTGTCGTCAGCATCTTTCATCAGTGTTGGATGTTTGCTTGACTCCGAGTCACCCCAGCCCAGCCCATGTGCAATGTCAAGGAGAAACTAAAGCTGGGGGTTAAATTGGCCAGGAACCGATGCCAGGAGCTGTGGTGGAGTTTCCATCATGGGAACCCCACCACCAACCCACCCCAACCCTTAGTTATATCACGGTACCGATTTCCCCTCTCCTCCCCCCAACACTACAGTTTTTGTGCTGAATACATATTCTGTCTTATAAAAATAGTCCTCTGGTATCAAAAGACAAATAAAACAAGAGACAATTAAAAGAGCCCTGTCGCCAGCAGCAGTGCAAATCGGGAGAGCCAGCTCAGGAAGAATGGGCTTAAGGTGTCCTTGGTTTGTCACTTCTTCAAGGGGAAGGAGGTTGATTGGACTTTGATGGCTGGGACTGGCCTAGAACGAGAAGAAAGAGAAAGGAGACAACTCATTTGAGTGCAGAGACCAAGCATCCACCACGTCCACCGCAACCATCCTTCCACAGCTCAGGGAAGACAGACCAGCTGCTGTCCCTGAGACCAGAGGGGACCTGGGACTGTCATGGTCAGCCATGTCCTCTCTCAAAGATACAACCCCAAATTGTACCGCTTTGAGGTATTTTCCTTTGGCGTAACCTCAAAACCATGACAGGACCCAGAGTCCACCAAAGCATGTGATGCCACCAGGCAGGACCCAGCAGTAAGAACTGGGAGCCCACCAACTGTGGGAGTGATGTCCCCCAAGGGGTTACAGCCCTTGGCTTCCCAAGAACAGTCAAGGTGGTTGGTGCACTACCAAGAGACATCACCAAACCAACCAACCCCACACAGACCCTATAGTGTATCCTGGGAATTCATGAAATCCCTCACCTCATCCATCCAGGAAAGACAACAGTTCCCTGGCCCTCTCCTAGCATATTGGTGTTGCCAAGTAACGAATATGGACCAGGACATGGGCACATTCGCCTCCCTGGCACAAGTCTGGTCCTGCCAGTCTACATTTTCTGACACGGGCACCGTTTCAAGAGAGGATGGCCAGGGACTGTTCTCAGCAGGCAGCAAGGACAAAACTACACCGTTTGGGGAAGGGATTTGAGTTTGGCTTCCCGGTGGTGCCAAGTCTTCTTCTTTTGGGACCACAGAACAGCCCTGTTTTATCCACTGGAAGAGATGAGCTATAGGGATTGAGTTTCACTGAGAAATTTTGGGGCATATTCAGCCTCTTTGTGGTAGTAACTACAAAGGTATAAGAACCTAAAATAGTGTAAAAGAAGGTCAAAGCAGTAGTTAGCAAACAGACTGTCTGGGGATGAGGGCCAACTTCAGTCCAGCACGATGCCTTCTCCCCATGGCTGCATAAGACCCACAAGCCTGGCTAGCAGAAGTGGATGCAAGGGTGATCTCGTGAGGCTCCGCTGACCTATATCTGGAGGATTTAGCAGCATAGCAAGAGTTGCAAGAAGTAGTGCCATTGTAAAGGACTTGGATTTAATCTCCCAGCTCCGAACTGGAAAATCCACATCCTCCGTTCCCTTGGACACAGGTGCCCAAGCCCTGCTGTTGCTGGGGTACCCAGAGGGGCTTTGTCCTGCTCACCTAGGAGCCTCTGGGAAGGCAGACTTTTAGTCCCGAGTCTCCTGATTCCCAGTCCAATACTTAACCAGAGGCCATCCCCCCCACAAGCAGTCCCCATGGTCCTACGTGGTGCTGTGACTCACCTTTGAGGTGGCATCGGTCTGCAGGGAGGAAAGATGAAAGAGAGCATCAATGTCCATCCCTTCACTCCACTGTCCCCCAGCAGAACACCAACAGCTCCCTCCGTGCTCTGGGATGGGAGACCACATGCATTCCGAAAGGATGGCACCTCCCTTAACCCATCAGGCCCTTACAAGACCCAACGTCCCAACCTTGGTCACCGTTGGCCAACCTTGGCCAAACCCTGTGGAGGCCTGCCAGGTGGAGGCATGGCTCACACCCCAGGCACCTGCAGGTACCTTGCTCAGGTGGGCAGGCTTTTCTCCTGCACCATGCAGAAAGGAGCACGGTCACAGGATGGTTTATGCATGTAGCATCCCCATCTGGACAAACACTTGGGTTGCAGTTCCTCCTCAGGTAGTAGAATTTGGGATGTCTTCTAATTTCCTTCCTACCTTTTGCTGCTGCCCCCAAATGCCCCATACCAAAGATCCACAATGCCCTACAGGCCAGTTACCCCAAAGTTGGTGGGCTTTGAATTCCTCTGTAGCTCCCACAGCACACACAGACGCACACAGCCCAGAGGACAGAGCATTCCTCCTGCTCCTCAGCAGCCTGGCCTGTACGCACAGCCATATCAGGGAGGAGCAGGAGGAACCCAGGTCACAGTGAAGACACCACGAGGGCAGACCAGAGCATACCACAATGACATTTGGGATGTCCCACCCAGACGTGACCCACAAGACCCCCCACTGTCTCCACCTGCAGAACCCCAGCAGTGGTAGGAGATAGCTCAACTCCTCTCTCAACTTACTTTAACGGCCTCGTGGGGTGGCTCATGGCACTTGTACCTGACGCCTTGAAGTTGGTAGGAGGGACCATGACCAGCAGGGTCTGTCCATGTGCAGGAGGGAGTTCTTTGGCCAAAAGAGGACCTCCAGGCAGCGGTCGACGGGGTGGCTGGTGCTTTGGGATGACCTGGGATCACAAAGTGTGTGGGGAGAGACAACTTCCTTAGAGGAGCATCCAATGACCTCCTACAAAACCTCTCTCCCCTGCTGCAGATGATGTCATAGAATCATAGAATCATAGAATCATTACGGTTGGAAGAGACCTCAAAGATCATCAAGTCCAACCTTCTACCCAACGCCACCATGCCCACT
>NW_009612352.1:48941-56662 GCF_000690535.1 Cariama cristata
GGTGTGGTGCCCCCCCCCCCTCCCTGGGGAGCCCATTCCAATGCTGACGACTCTTACAGTGAAGAAGTTCTTCCTAATATCCAACCTGAACCTCCCTATATCATCAGAGTAACAAACTATTTGTATAGAAAACTGTGTTCTGCCTTGCTTTGAGTCTTGGTTAAGATGACTTTGATTAACAATAATGGATTCATGAAGGGAGTCAGGGTATGTAAAGTCCTGGAAATTGATGAAGAACACCTGGAATAGATCGTGTTAAGTTACTGAGCACGGATGAGTTATATGACAACCTGGCAAAGTGTCCATTTGATTATCCAACTTGGCAATGAAACTAGTTTTTAAGGTGTCCTCTAGTAACCTGCCTTCATTATAATACTAAAACTCATGCCCACAGGTCAAAAATATCATTGTCCAAGTGAAGACCCTTCCCTTGAGCATGCGTAGTGGTAGAAATGATCATGTAATCGTATGATGTAATCGTATGTAAATTACCAACCAATTAGTAGTGAGTAGGTGTATATGGAAAAATATTGATCCGTGATTTTTATGCATAAAAGGAACACTATAACTTGCTGCTGGTGTGGCTGATTTGTGGAATGGTCCACCAAGCACCCAGGCCTGAATAAACACAATCTGTCTCCTGAGCATGTGGAATTGGCTTATTGCATGTTGGGCATGAATCCGCTTTTCGGACAACACACAGCTGAGATGCCACAAAGCATGGAACAACACCCAAACTACCTTAAAATGTTCTCATTATCTAATGAACTTTCTTCACCTTTGCAACAGATTCATCTCCTGGGGTGGTGTGACGGCTCCTTAATAGTGTCCAACCCAAGAGAGTTACAGGCAGCCAAAACCCAGGGAATTTCTATGAGTCTGGAAGGAAATCACAGCCAACCAGTAAAGCTCACCAGTGGGGTCCTCACGGGGCTGCAGGGAAGAGGTTTCTTTGGAGGTGGCAGCTTAGCCTGGGAGACAACCGTTTTGGTGGGGACCATGGGCGATTTGCTGACTGGTGGAGGTGGTCTGGCAGGTTTGGGGTCTCTTGGGCGCGGAGGGATGGAGTGAGGAGCCGAGTGAAGAGGGTGGACAATGTTGACAGGCTGAGAGCCCAGTTGGTGAGCAGTGAGCTTGGGGGGGAACGCAGCCCGCGTTGCCTGCAGGGATGAGAAAAGCAGAAGTATGGAGAAAAATCCTCAGGTGTGTTTTCCTGGGTGCTGGAAAGCAGATGTCCCCTCAAGGTCTGGGTGCTAGGGAGTTGCAGGAGGAGCAGTGGGTATTTATTCCACTTTCTGAGACCACCACTTTTACATGTTTGCTCCTCGCTAACCATATGAGAGCACACAGGGATGAAAAAGGTGCTGGTCTCAGGAGATCTGGAGCAGGGCCAGCTCTGGTGAATCCATACCAAATTTCCATCAGACAGGAGACATCGTTCTGTCCCGCTCTCAGCCACTGTGACCGTGCACAAAAAACCTAAATTCATCCTAAATTCAGCCCAAGGTCACCAGAGCTGACATAACCAGCAGCAGAAGCACCTGCCTCCCCAGAGACCCAGCACAAAGTCATCAGCAGGATTGCACAGCCCCAGCTAAGCTTTGCCATGGTGATGGGCAATTTCCCGGCGGAGGCTCCTGGCAATCACCGGGGTCTTTTTGAGCAGGCAGAGCTCAACAGACTCACTTTTAGGAGGGATGTGTACTACTGACCAAGGGCTCACAGTGTAGACACAATGCAAAACCATCACAGAGCACCAGTTGCTTGCCCATTTGCTAGAGGTAGACGTGATCACCCCACAAGTATCAAGTCCCACGGAGAGCAAACAAATCTGGAAGGGGAGTTATTACTTACTTTATTTATGTGGCTGGAGGTGGAAATGTTCCGCAAGGTGAAAGCAGCTTTGGGACGGCCACTGGTTGACTTCCGACTGACGGTTTTGTTCCTGCCCGGGATCACAAACGTAAATCACAGATGGCAAAATAAAGCAACCATTTCTGCAACAGCTGCCTCCCAAAATGCGGCACATCAGCGAGCTCCTGTCTCCATTAACAGATCGTTAACAGACAGTCTTGCAGAGCTGGGTGAGCAGGGATGACGAGTCTGTCTTGAGATAATGAGGGTAATTAAGGAGGTTGTTTGGTTCTGCGTTTTTTTCTCAAATTATTGCAGAGGCTCTGAGGTATGTGTATGTCTCTACCAGTACTGGGAGGAGAAATAAACAGAATATCTAACTTCAGTGCTCCTTTAGAGCCCTTCTAGTTCTTGCAGTCTGCTAGGAGCAGATGGTGAGAAAGCTTCTAGGTATCAACTCACCTTCATCATCACTCTCTGGGGTGGTCCTGTCCAGAGGACCATTCCTGTCCTCTGCTCAGGGAAGAGCTGAGAGCCTCAGATTTTCCCAGGAGAGAGCTCTTCATATCTCAAACCAGATCCCACACCAGTTTGAAATAGACCCTGTGCACCACCAGCTCCCCCACAACTCTTCTGACCAGGCTAGATGCTGCCAGTGGCAAGAAAACAAGGTTTCACTGTCTCACTGGGTCCTCAAGAGAGAAGGGATTTAGGAGGCATCACCCACCTATATGTCTCCTGGCTCCTCCTCCTCATCTCCTTTATCCATTTATTCAGGAGCGAGTTCTCCCGCCGGTACCAAAAGTAGATGCTCATCATCAGAGCCGGGAAGAAGACCAGGAAGATGAGCAGAAGGATTACTAAAACAGCTTTGTGATCTGGCAGGGAAAGTACAGAGATGAGCGTGGCACTGGGAGAACCAACAACCTCCAGCTTCCCTCGATGGAAACGTCGGTCTCGCCTGCCCATTCCCAGCCACCCAGGCCAGAGGCATCATTGCTGATCGCACCTCCAAAAAGGGATCAGTACCATCTGATGGCCTCTGTTAAAAACAGGTGGCCACCAAGCAACCAGAGCTGGGCACAAGCTGTGAGCCTGTCTGAACGGACCCAATCCAGCACATTTGGGAGCGGAGCTGTCAGCAGCTTTATTGCCCCATTTCCCCCTCTCATGGCATCTCTCCAGCCCCACCAGTGTCACAAGGCACCGGACGAGAAGTCGTGACTCACTGTCACGCTGCACAGGGCCACTGTCCACGCTGCCACCCAAGCCTGGCTTCTCGCAGTACGGGGGAGCCCAGCCGGCATCGCAGTGGCAGTTCTTGTTGCTGTTGCAGACCTGCAGAGAGAGAAGGAGGGCTGGAGACCACAAGAGATGTATAGAAACGATGGTCTCTGTGGTGGGGATGAGAGCAGATGGCCAATGGCAGGAGTCTGGGCTGAAGGAGCTTAACCCCTGCCATTATTCACCCCTTGAACATCACTTGGATCGTGCCTGTGTTGCCCTCAAATCTGCGATTGCAATGTACAGAGATATTTTCTTGCTGCTACTTTTATTTCCCTGCTCTTTGCAGAAACCTTGAAGACAGGTAGCTTATACCCTCAGTTTTCACACCGCTTGACTAGGCAAGCCTGACGCCCTTCATACTTTGTGTTAGGGCAGAAGTTTGTTAAACATCTCCCCCTCAGGGTCTTTCCCGTTAAACCACAGCATGTCATAGAACCGTAGAATGGGTTGGGTTGGAAGGGACCTTAGAGATCTTCTAGTAAGCACAGAATCCAACCCAAAAGCCTTAACGACTCTGAGCGGAACGGAAGGATAAATTTGGGTGTTTTACCGATCACATTTCTCTACGTAATCCAGCAGTGATTTTCTACAGCAGTTTGTTGTTGCCTTATCTGACAAAGCCCTGCATTCTGCAGAGGTCAAATCTTTGTAGCCTTTACGCTTTGGACAAGGGTGGCTTTTTCTCTTCGCTGAACCACCGCCCTGCCTTTTTTCAGTCCCAGTTGTGTTTCTGACTCTTGCTTTGCTCTCAGAGGGAACAAACACCTGCTCGGAGCTCTGAACACTCTCCAGTTCAAACTGGACCCCGATCCAAATTTTGCAGATGGTCCTTACATCATGAGTGATCTTCTTCCTCTAACTTGGACACGGGTAAGCAAAGATCTCAGCTCAGTCTCACCCATAGCTGATGCATGAGAGAGTTATGAAAAGCAGATGCCTACTGCATTGCAAGGCTCATCCCTGTGGGAGATGCTTGGTTTTGCTTAAGAATCTGCGCTCATCTCGGGAGCTTGCTGTAGGTCTCGGGCAATAACTCACCCCGTGGCCGTTGCACTGGGAAACGCACTTTTCCAGCTCAAAAAGGGAGGCATTCTGGCACCGGCGATCTTTGCAAACCTGAGAGAGAGCCAAGAAGTTGAGGTTAAGAGAAAGACCCAAGAGGAGGACAGTGATCTTCTGGCTTCACAGACGGGAGTCCTCTGGAAGGATGTTGTCCGTTGGAAAATGCAGGTTGGTTAAATCGTATTGTTCCAGGTCAATGCATTTCACTCCAATTCTCAGCACAGTCCAGGAAACCTCTGCCATTCCCCCATCCAGGATGGCTCAAGGGACATCAGCCACCGCCACTCCCACCCCCCTTCCCCTGACAACCCACCTGGCAGCTCCTGGAGAAGGCATTTTCCCATCTGGCCCTGAAATGCAGGCACCAGCCAAAAAAAACAACATTGAATTTCAAAACCAGCCATCCTTTCTCACGAAAATGTCGACATTTTGGCCTTCCATCGCAAACTGGGATGAAAATGTCACAATTAAAATCCCAAATAGCAAAGGCCACATCTCTGCAGCCAACTCTGTCTGGCGTGCATCCCTGCTACCGTGTTGTCTACCAGGCTTCTGCCTTTTCTTAGCTGAACTGATCCTCTGTAAAGTAGTTGGAGATGCAGGGGCTGTAAAAGAGACTAATGCTCAGCTAGCAGCATCTGTTTGGATCTGTCGTCTTGATTCCTAACACAGCTTTCCCCTGGGAAACAATTTATTCGTAGGAGGAAGCCTCATCCATCAAGTCCTGGGGCACGCAATTCTTGTTGGGGTTGCTCCACTATGCATTAAATCAGTAAAGAAGCACGGAGGCCAGAGAGAAAAATTTGGTGGCCTACACACAAGCATCTGGTGAGGTCTGGAAATGCCCCGGTTGAGATGTCACCAGGGCAATGTCTGCAAGTGTGGAGGAAACCACATTCCATGGCCCGGCTGTAACGCAGAGAAGAGCCAATGTCTGCATTGGAGCTGAGATAAAAGCCAAGGAGATGATCTCCTGTAGGAGACCCCAGCCCTAGGAAGAGGTACTCACCATCCCATCTCCACATTTCGTCCCCGTCATCACCAGCCCAGGGTCGGAGAGGTCTTGCTCGTCGTCCTTTGTGGTGTACATGTAGGTGCCTCGGCACTTCACCTCCCGCCCATTGAAGCGGATGGTGGTGTCAATGGAGACGGTGTTGGTCCCCTGGGGCTTCTTAGCTGAGCTCTGGCACTGGATCTTGCCACACATAGCATCCCTAGGAGCGGGGCACAGCTGAGGTGAGGGTGGGAGATGGGGGTACCGGCCACCTCACCCTCCCTGCCCCATCACCCCCCACCCCGCTGCCTCCTGGCTCACCTCCCTCTGAATTTATGGCCATGTAAGGTTGTGATGGGAGAGGTTCAGAAAGGACTTAGATAAATTATGGACCTCACAGAGAAATGTTGGAGGGAACAAGCAGGGGGGCATCCCTCTAAATCCCTGGTCTAACTGGGAATACTGGAGAGCTCTTGCTCCCTAAATATCATCTCCTGCTGATGCTGTCTTTGATTTTCACTTCAGGCTGGGTTGGGAGGTGATGCATGGTGGGACAACCTCCCAGCAGTGATGAGGACTGAGCCCAGGATGGACCTGGTGGCTTCCTCAGGTCCAAAACAGTGCTGGCCCGAGGGGTGATGCCAGGGAGGTGAGGTAGGACCCTGCCAGTGCCTTTGCAGGGCTGGGCAACCGGGGTTGTGGGTGCGGGAGGAGGAGATGGGTCACCCACGGGTGCCAGCGCTGCACCCACTTCTTGTCGCATTTCACGTAGCGCCCTTGGCTGTCTTTGCCGCAGTTGCCGTAGGTGTTGCCGGCCATGTTCACGTCCTGGAAACAGGCGTCTGGGGCCGGCCAGGCACCTGCAAGGAGGAAGGAAAGATCCCATGTGGGATGGGGAACGCAGCCAGCAAGGAGAAATACCGAAACCAGGAGCAGTGGCTGGATGCTCATGGAGAAAATACCACGGAAAAGTCTCCCAGAGAGTTGCTGCTGCGGGTGCCCGGACATGAGCAGCACAAGGGGGCTGAAATCCCCTTTTCTCTGGGGTCTTGCAGAGGATTTTGGCCCTGGGGGAGAATTCCTCCCTGTGCCTGCCGCAGGTTTCCTGGGGGTACCGATGGATGCTGGCTTTGGGGCTGAGAGCACCGCTATGCAAATGGGCACCTATGTGCCCTGTGTGGGGTGGGAGCAGCAGAGGGGGGTACACGGGAGCGAGTGGGGTGTTGGGAGCGTGGGTGTGGGGACCGTAGGGCGCACAGGGGCAGGGTGCAGCACGTGGCTGTGCGTGGCCATAGGTAGTGAGGGGACCCTATGTAGCATGGGATCGTACGCACCTGGGGGCCATACACAGCAGATGGCCGTATGCAGCATAGGGGCTATGGGCCGTATGCGGCGTGGGGGTCGTATGCAGCATGGGGGGTGTATGCCGTCTGTGGCTGTATACGGTACGTAGCCGTATGAAGCGTGTAACCGTACAAAGACTCTGCCCATGTACACTGTGGAGGCTATGTACACCACCGGAGCCACATCACCTATGGGCCGTAGGCAGTATAGAGTCTGTAGGCAACGTGGGGGCTATACGCAGAATATGGGCTACCTAAAGCGAGAAGGCCATGTACAGTCTGTGCAGTGTATGAGCTGTACGCAGTGCTGAAGCCATGTGTAGCGTACGGGTTGCACTACAGCGTGGAGGTCACCTGCAGCATATGGAGTCATGTGCAGCGTGGGGACCGTATGCAGCACGGGGACGGTATGTGATATATGGGCTGTACGCAGTATGGGGACCATAGGCAGAAGGTAGACGGGCTGTGCACAGCAGAGTGTGTGCACACAGCACCCCCAGCCCTCCACGCCAGCCCCACGGATGCAGATCCCCACCCTGGATGGGGACAGCACAACTCCTCCATCCACCACCCTCCAGCCCCACGGGCAGGGGCCATAGGGACCCCATGTGCAGACACAGCGCTGAGACCCAACGTGGCTCCTGCTCCGGAGAGTGGTGGCAGGGCTGAGGTTGGTGGGACTCACCTGGTCCCCAGAGCTGGACACACTGTTGGTGGTGGGTCATGCACATGCCGTTGTTGCAGTAAGCCTCGCCGTAGGCACAGGACGAGCCATCCAGGAGGTACACGTTGGCCGGGCAGTAGGGTGAGGCACCCGTGCAATACTCGGGGAGGTCGCAGGATCCCGCTGCTTCCCTGCAGATCGTCCCGGCCACCTTTAGCTGCCACAGGAGGAGAGAGATACATCAACACTGAGTGGCAGCGAAGGGGCCAAGCTGGGATTGCTGCTGCCTCCCGGTACAGCTTGGGGCCGTAAACCATCTATAATGTCCCCTGTGGGACTAGATGGGGTGGTCAAGGTATAAAGCCAAATTCCTGGGCTGGACCCCAGCCACAAAGCAGCCAGCAGAGACTCTCCTGCAGACACAAGTTTATGCATACCCCTCCTCATTTGGCACCAGGGAGGGTTTGAGCTTATGGACAGGCAGCATGTGAGTCCCGAGGGAATGGTGGGGGACGTA
>NW_009612353.1:0-414 GCF_000690535.1 Cariama cristata
CTGCAATGAGTAACATGATTATGAAACAGGTTAAATGTATCTCCCCTTCATTGTTCCACTGGCTAGTCAAGATTTTACCCTATTCAAAAACTACCATTGCTGTTTAAACTAGATTTTACCCGTTATTTCTCAAAAAATTAAAATACTATATTGCTGCTGACATTTAAACAGTATAGAGAATTTAACTGGCAAATAATTTGTTAGTTGTATTGCTGTGGATATCCTTTCCCTCATTGTCTTAGATTTTAATTAAAACCTTTATTTCAGGAAAATGTGCTCATTACAGGATTTCAAAACGCATTTGTGAAACTTCTGTGTGACTGAGAACACCCTAAATTGCAAGGACTACCAGATAAATCCTGTATTTAGTAGAGAAGCTAAGGATTGAACAAGGTGTATGAAGTTGATTAAAAA
>NW_009612354.1:0-13841 GCF_000690535.1 Cariama cristata
TATTTGGTTTTTTTTAAAAAGTTAATTCTGTCATTAAAAATAACTGCTATGAAGACTGCTTTGGATGCAAAATGCCTTCTGAAAGGTCTAGGTCAAACGTTTCAGGAGCAACACTTTTCCCTCAACCACTGTGTAGGCTTCTTTTCCTGTTGGCGTTGTAAGGTGAAACTAATTGCGTAGGTCTTGCATCTAGTTCTTAACTTTGTCTTCTAATTGTATACTTTATAATCCAAAACTAGCCTTGAATAGTCTTTTTCTGTTTTAATACACCAGTGCTCTATTTTTCTCAGGAGTTTATTTGGAGACATATTCCTTGGAATCCTTAGAATTTTTCAATATCCCCTTAGTTTTTATAGCATTACGGTCATGATGAAGTTTGGAATTAAGTATAATTAAAAGCTTACACAGAATTCATGTAGCCTCTCTGTAAATTAAACAGTTCTGCTCTGTTTCGTCAATAACTATACAAACCTATACAATCTTGCAGTGAGACTGAAGTAGCTTTTAATGTTAGATATAAGACTTTTACCGTCATAGTGAAACCTTAGATTGAGAACGGAAGTCAGTTATTTTGTCAGAGATCATAGCAGATGGCAAGATTTGTATAAGTATCAAAAAGTATGTATCAGGAAAAGTAGTTCACTCACAGCGTTTTGTTTGGTTGGTAACTAAGTTGTTTGTTTGTTCTCTGATAGGTGTTGGGGTTTTTTTAAGTCTTTTGATAGAAATCATGTAAACGGGTTTGCAAAATGGAGGTTTTGCTGTCTGAATAAGGTACAGACCTTTAAGCCATGAGGGGAATTTTCTACGATATCACATGATTTCATGCTAATAAAGCATTTAAAAAAAAAAAATCTAATTCAGTAATATCTATCCCTTTAGCCAGTAGTCCTTATCTTGATTCTCATCTTTTCAATTGGAAACCCTTACTTGCTTTAGTTTAAGCCCAAAATATCTAAGAATAGAAGACCAAACACAAATAAAGATGATGCTGAGACGGTCTTTGAGAAGGTTAGTGTATATTATTTTCAGTAATACTGCTCTTAATATTCTAAATATTTTTAGTGATGTTCCTCTTTTTTAAAAAATGGATGCAAGTATTTCTAGCTTTTTTGTTTGGTCTGTTGGTTTGTGTACTGATTAGTGCTCATCATAAAAGTCTGCATATTTAAAGGAATTTTCAGAAGGTGTTAGGAAGGGTGAGATTATAATTTGATTCCCAGCAAGGAGTTAGTTCCTGTAGTTTTAACATAATTTTACAGTGCATAGTGACAGACTTGCATATGCTGAAGTAACTGATTCAAAAGTATTCTTGAGATGTATTTAACCCCCACCCCGGTTGCATTTAATTTCCATTAGCGCTGATAGAAGTGAGCTTTGCATACTAATTGGTTGCTTGCATGTCCCTACATAAATACCTGAAAGCCAATTTAGCCTGGGTTTGTATTAGAGTGGATGTTTATTCCCTATGTGTTTTCACATAGTGTTTTTGTAGATACTTAAGGTTATACAGGTGTGTGGCAGGAAATTACTAGGCATTGCTTTCAGTGGAGAGAGTTAGTCTTAGCCTCCATACCTTCCATTACCCCAAAATTATTAGAAGGAAATTCTGTGAAGGGAACTGCCTAGATAGTGTTCTGGCAGTATGAGGTGGATGAATTTGTTTTCCTTCAAAGAAATGTAGTAGATTATGATATCAATGAAGAAAAATCAGTCTTAGCAACAATTAAATGTGACTGGGAAAAGTTGCTGCAGAAAAAATGTGTGCAATGTGTGCAATAAAGTGATCTGACGTGCTTTTCACTGATATTTTTCAAAGCTCAAAGGCTCTTTCAATTGTAAAGCTTTTCTATTAAAATACATTTCTAAAGAATAATATGAATCATACCTCATGTGGTATCCAAATCTGATGGTGTGTGGGGGAGAAAGAGGTGGCAAAAATATGAACCTCGTACTTGGGTAAGTCAGAACTAAACTAACCACAGGTAATTTTTAAAAGCTGTTGTCCAGCACCTCTTCTTCTAAGTGTAGCAGCTAAGATTGGACCAGAATCCTGGCATCTACTATAGAAGATGAAGAAAAAGACTGAGTATCACTAAGGATCAACTCATTTGCAATTTTAAAAGTTAGTTAAGACATCGTGGAGATTTTATTACCAACTGTCACAGTCTAAACTGTGTCGTATGGAACTTGCACCAGATGAACCTTTGACATAGGTGGAAACTTTTTCTACCAGAGACGGTTTAAAAATAGTGATTATATTTTTGTGACACTTATACGCATCCAAAAAAAAAAAGTGCCCCACTTCAGAGGTACAAGCTGCTGTGTCTTCAGTTGACAGTTGCATGAAAACTTTTTTGCCTTTTTGTCTGATAGTATTGTTGAATAGAGTGCTTTTTTTCACTTGTTCTTTAATAGCAAGAGGGAAAATAATGGTAATGTTTTGAGTATATTATGCATTTAAGACTGTTGCTTTTCTTGTACAGTACTAGAGCTAGCTTGGCTTGAGGACTTTTTCCCCATGTTCACAAGACCAGCTGGTTTTACACTTCCTAATTGAACAAACTATATGGCTGATGGAAGGCAGAACATTTTCATCGGGCTTTGGCTCCAGGCACTGTCATGGGACGTGTTAGTCAGGCACGAGAGAGGAGTCTCTATGTGCTGATAGAGACTACCCCAATGAACTCCTGTCTGCTGTCTTATGCTGCGGATGGGAGCGCTCTGAGTCTCAGTTGTGCACTTAGTTTGCGCTCATGCCCGAATTTTGGTATCTTGCTCTGTCCCTGTGTCATGCTTACCCACTTACTCTTGCTTGTTTTCTCCCTGTCAATCTTCTGCCTTTCCTCTGGAGTCTGCCCTGTGAGTATATAGGATTTAAAGTTGTAAATAGCATTTCATTCCTGAGAATATAATTACAAAAGTATGTGAAAGAAAATCCATTAAAACTATTCATGACAAGTTCTTCTAAGCTTTTCTAGAGTCATACTTGCCTTAAGGCAGGCTGGCTGTTGTGTGTTTGCCAGCCCAAAAGAGGATGCTCTGGGATTGTTTGTTTGCGTCTTCCTTTATTTGGGCACTGGGACATGCCATGGTGCTGGAATAAGCATTTCCTTTGCCTCTATTTTCTAAGGGTTTTGATTGGGTTATTTATTTTGTTGCCTCATTACATAGTAGGCCTTAGCTTTGAACAGATTTTTCCTATCGTAAATCCCTTAAGATGTCATGATTAAATTGTACAGTCACAAATTGTTGATGTTTATCTGCCTCATTAATGTGAATGAAATTCTCTGTACTTAGAAATACATCGGTTAAATCCAACACTTTGCTCTTTCTGTCAAAGTTGCAGTACTGAGATGTCTAAATAGATTTAAATGTCTACCATGACCTATCCTCTAAAAATAGCAAGGTGGGAGGTGGAAATGAAATATTCTAAGACATCATTAATATCTGGCTCAATAAATGAATCAGAAGCCCAAGCATGGCCCTTTCCCAAGCATTGAAAGGCTGTTTTATTCATATTTCCACATTAATTGGCAGAGCTCAGATAATCAGCTGCAAAACCCATTACAAGTATGCAAAACAGCATCACAATTTGGCCCATGTTGTGACAACTACTCAAAACCTGATCAAAACGTTGTTTAGGAAGGTAGTGGATCCACCTTTAGAGTTTTCAAGGAGTAATGAATCCATCCTTTTATGCTAGTAGGTTATTAAAAACTTTTTTTGTTTTCGGTGAAAAGCCTCCATTGCATTTCAAGGCTGAATTCGTCTGACTTCCACTTCAGTTTCTGGATTTTGTTTTACCTTACACGACTTTAAAATCATCTGACTTTCTAACCTGCAAGTTCACTTACGGAGTGATTTCAGTAGCTTCGGTTTTCTTTGCTAAGCTGAATCAATTGAGCTCTTTAAGCCTTTTGTCATGAGGCTTGCATACTAGTGCTGAAGTTGTTATTTTAGTCAGCTTTTCAAACATTCACTGATATTTTGATAACCCTCAAGATTAGTATTAAAGTTAGGGACACACAGAGACCAAAAGTAAAGTTTCTTCCTATAGGATTTTGGATCACAAATACTTCAAGAACTGGTGGGATAGAGGTAAAGTTATCTGCTACCTGAAACTGCAAATCTGAAAATTTTTATGAAAGAAGTTGAAAACGCAATGACTCGTCAAGCAAAAGAACTAGAAAATGGAAGTGCTGTTGGCCTGAAGAGGGCAACACAACACAGCAAGTTTCAGCATTTTGTTGGCTAGTGCAAAATGCTCTTGAATAGACCTGTGTGTAATACCTTGGTGAACTGTTTTCTTATTTCTTAAAAATGGCATTTTCATAAAGGACCTGCTGAAAATAGATCAATTAATTTCTTAGAAACTTCCTTTTACAAGGAGAAAGTTTGAGTGAATAGGAAAATAATGTGAAATGATGGTTGATTTGTGTAACAGAGCTGTGCTCAGCTGAATTTCTGTGCAGAAAAGAAACAAATGGACTCTGATTCATCATCAGTTGAGTACACAGAATGACTTAATCTGACAATTGATGTTTCAGCACTGAAGAAACACTAGTGCATTTTCACCAGTTTTAAATTACTTCAAAATCAAAGCTTTGTGAATGAGAAAGTTGAAAAGCTTTGGTGGGCAAATATTTTTGCTTAGTGCCTCGTTATTGGGGGGGGGGAAGACATCCTTTTATCAAGTATTGCATATGGGCAGCATGATCCCCAAGTTGCTATGAATACTTGGTTTCTGAACTTGATTGCTTAGTTCTGTGCTGAAAGTAAGAGCAATTTGACAACTTGTCACCTTGAGTTGAGTTGAAGGTCACTAGCACCACAGTTGAAGTTCCAAAACTGTGTAAGCTTTTCTGGTCCACCTAAGTGCAAACTGAAATGGGCTAGCTCAAACCAACGCTGTTGAAGATGACTTTTTTACATGTTTTGTATTAAGGAATGTCCATTCAGTTCTTTTAAAAGACTTAAGGAATCCATGTCCGAGATCTGCCTTGTGCCTTTAAGAATCTCAGTACAGGATGGGGGCTGTCAATCAGAGTTTAAAAGAAAAATTCTGAGTTTATAAACTATATTTGTTGACAGAGAAGTGACTAAAGTTCACCTAAATACGCTCCAAGTTATCTGTAAAACTGTCAATCTGCCTAGTTCAAAGCTATTGTAGAAGTTGCATAGTGCTCAGGGAAGGAGGCGCAGAAGTGATGGGGCTATCAAACCTCGACCTGGGTAGCTTCTCGGAGCCATGAGCCAACTGTTACCAAGCTGGACAGTTTTAGTCCAGCTCAAACTTGTCGATAGGAGCTACGGTAATCCTTCTGAGCTGAATGTACATATGTAGCTTGTGTACAAAGAAGAAAGTAGTTTTGCTTGTATGAAAAAGAGTTTGTTGAATTACATTTGAACTAGTTTGAAACAATTTAGGCATATACTGGATTCTGCATATTGAGGAAAACTGGGTAGTATTTTGTTTTAAATCCCTTTTTTATCTTTTTAATCTTTTTTTATCTTAACAGATACTCTTAGAAGAATCTAGGTGTATCAAAACCCACTAGCATCTCAGTAGTTAATTTATTAACTTTGTGTGAACAGTTGTATAGATTTTTTTGTTGTTGCTGGTAGCAAAAGATAAGTCAAAATACATTTTGGGTCACGATGAAATAGTGAATGCTTTTGGTGGGGAAAAAAAAATTGTCTATTCATAAATTAAAAATTACTTATTCTTACCAAATGTCTTTTGCACTCCCTAATCACAAATTGGTAGTTACTTTTTTTTTTAGCAAATTATTTTTGTATAAAGCTCTAATTTTTCATCTTTTCTCTGAATTGTCTTATGATAATGAACTTGGGTATAAATAAGTTTATGTAAATGTTCGTGCTGCAAATATGAATTTAAACCATGAGGTTTGAATTCTTATGGCTCTATTTCCCTAAACTTTCATTAAGGTAGTACTCTTGTATATTTATGTATCATCCTAAATTTGTTATGAAAGTTAATACATGCATGCAATTAAAAAAAATAATGGCACTTCTCACCTCAACCTTGAGTGTTAATTCCTAAGAATATGAATATGTTGAGAGACTGGGATGAAGGCAATGACTGAAGCAGTAATTCAGTTGAATTAGGTCTGTCTAGAGTTACTGTTAGATCTTGTAATTTAAATGCAGTGGTCTTTAGTATATTGTTGCATCTCTTTTGATCATTAAAGCTGATCATTTTACTTCTCTCTTTCACATGGTTTAGTCAACACAAACTGATTTGCCACTTTCACTACATACTTTGTTATGTGGTCAGGTTCTTCTTTTGTAGCAAAAGGGATTTTTGCTACTTGAAACTCACAGTCCAGAGCTGTATTCCTCTGAGATTGGCCTCTTGTACTCTGACATAATAGCAAAAAGAAAAAAAAGTAACAAAACCGCAGTTGGTGAACTGCTTTGCATTCAGAAAAAGGGGAAAAGCAGATATGGAATTTTTTCTTCAGAGGGATGAATAATATCATCTTCGAGGGTTATTTCCGTGGCTGTGCAGCATACGCAGTGCCTATTGCTTAGGAATTAAACTAGAACAAACCCTAGCCTATGATGATGATGCAAAAAGTTAACTCTGCATAGATGAAAGTCACAGCAGTACCTGTTTTGATTTGTCAATATCAGTGTGCCATCTTATTTCTCCATTACTTATTTTTAAGTAAAATACATAAATAATGCAGGTTAAGTTTTTTGCACTAAATTGAGGATTAGAAAATACAGAAAGCATTCAGGTTTTTGGAAAGTACCAAGACTTCTTTCTATTTGCACTCTCCAGAAGACTGAAAGCGAATCGTACACAGGTAAGTGCAGAATGGAACAAACCTATGAGGAAGTGGGACATGACGCCATACTCTAAGAATACATTGTGAATTAACAAACAAATTTCTGAAATTTTGCTATCCTTGACTATAGGAGTTCCTTCTAGTTAATCCTTATTGTAGAAAACTGAAGAGAATTATTGGTTTTAATGCTTTTAAATAGACTGAAAGTGTTGTATGAAGTATTGTACTATTCATTGCTCTTGAGCAAACAACGTAATGTTTGCTTTTGTGGATGTAAATCCGTTTCTAAAGTTGCTTGCTTCATAGGTAGTTGGTTCTCAATTGCTTACTTCTATATGAGGCTTAGGTCTGCATACGTGCATAAGACACCACAGCTGTAAAAAGAACGATTGATCTGTTGTCACTGTGTCACTGCCTCTTCAGATACCTTGATATTTTGCTAATTGCAAATACAAATCCTTTTCTGGGAAGGAAATTTAATACTTCAAGGCCATGCTTGTATTGTACATGTGTTTATCTTCTCAGTGCTTAACAAAACTGCCTCTTGGAGCTGTTTCTTCTATGTAGTCATCATTATTTCTGGCCTTATGACCATTGCCTGCTGTCTGTTCTGTGTGTTATCACTCTCTTGAGTATTGACTTTCTTCATCTTCTAGGATCTGTACAATTTACCTGAGGTTAAATAATGCAAATTCAGTTGTTCAGAGAATATAGGGCTACTTAAAAAAATTTAATGGATCATTTGAAAGACCAGGCTACAGCCAGAATGTGGTTCAGCCACGCTCATTAGGTATTTTGACATGAAAGTGGTTGTGAGTGGTACTTTAGCAACTTTTGGTATGGAACTGCTAATGGAACTTCCGGCAATATATACTCTTGCTAAAAAAGACCCACAAGGTATAACAGGACGTTTGCTTTGGATAATGTGTGTTCCAGGTTGTCCTAAAAACCTTTGATTTTTTTTTTTTGGTACATTCTGCCTCTTGATTTCAATGCCAAGAACTATCTCTTTTTCTTAGACTCTTCTTCTAAAGCAGCTGGATCATCACCACCTTTCAAACCTTTGTTCCCTTTTTCTTGCAGCACAGACTGTAGCTTTCATAATATTACAGAGGTACTCTTTGCCTGTCAGAAATGTTGTACTGCAGATGGCACCCAATAAAATGCCTATTTATAGAGGCAGTTTGAGTCTTTAGATTGTTGTGAAGCAAAATTTCTGCCTCTAGGTAAGGTATCTGCACTGTATTTTGGATTACAGCATGTACCCCTTTAGTTCTAGAGGTTTTTAGCCCTTTCTGGCAAAGGTCACTTAATTGGATATATCTTGGATATATCTTGCAGATGACAAGTTTTTCTGGGTTTTTCATTTACTTAGTTACTGATAGGCTTCTTGGAGATCTTGATTTCTCTCTCCTTCCTCTTTTGTAGGAGATCTTTTTCCTCTGTGGGAGTCTGTTGAATGAATGAGTCTGTCCTTAGTGTCTTTATGTTACTATTATCTATTATTAAATCTCCAAGCAATTCTTTAAACCAAAAAGGCCGGACTATACAAGCTCTTATAGATGGTCCTTCTTATATTACTACTTTATAAGAACAATACCATGTTTAGGACAATCCTAAATACTTCGGGTTTTCCCAGGTCAATATTCAAGATACTGTGTTGCCAGAGTCTTGTCCATAAGTGCATACATCCCAGACTGAAGCTTTGCTGCATATTTTTGGTGTATTGAAGGCTTTGTCTTTTGACATTGGCTGTGCTGAGTCCTTTGGGAGGGTTCTTCATCTGTTTGGCAAAAAACTCAAAGCACTGGCCACTTCAGCACAGCTTTATTAACCACATATTCAGTTAAGAACCTTGTCCAAGTTGGTCAAGATACAAGCAAGTATTGATTAGGGCTGAGTCTCCTTTGACTCTAGCAATATTAGTGGCCATCTTACAGACTTACGTAGATTCTTCACACATTTGTTAATTTTTGTCACATTATGGAAACCAAAATAATGTGGCTTTGGTGGTGCTTCAGCCTTCATTTAACAAGGGACTTTGGGACCATTCTCCAAGTGCTGCTCTGTAAGGAATACTGCTTGGAGTCCCTCACAGCATTATGAGCATTTTCAGGGTGTTCTTTAACACACCTTGAAGAACAGATGTACATTCTCAACCCATCATCTGTCCAACCCTTTTCTCACAGAAACCTTGAAGAAATATGAAATTCTTGGTTGAGAACTAAAGAAAGAGTAAACTCGGTCCTTCCATAGATGATTTGGCAGCTTGCAGAAAGAAGATTTTCTGTGGATGTAAAACACATTTCAAAGAAGAGAAGTTACTATTAAATAATCCATATTTCCCAACAGCAGTGGAATTTATCAACCAGTTGCAGACTTGCTCGGAAGCAACAGTATGAAAATACCTTACTTTTAAAGGGATGTGGTTATGTCATGGCCTTTCTTAATTTAAGAGGTCTGCAACCACTCTTTCACACAGTAGACTCAAGTGTACCCAGTGGGACTGAGGTTCTACAATAAGAACTTTTTTTATAAAAACAGACAAATCCACTTCAGATGGAAGAGAGTACGATCTTTGAACATCTCATAAGGATCTCAGTGTCTACACTCACAAACATGAAGATTCTCCTAAATAACTTTTGAATTCAAAGAATACAGGGAGTTCAGCAGTGGGACCTATGGCAAAGAAAGCTAAACGGTATCCTGGGCTGCTTTAGGAGGAGTCTTGCCAGCGGGTGTAGGGAGGTTCTCCTCCCCCTCTACTCAGCACTGGTAAGGCCACTCCTGGAGTACTGTGTGTGGTTCTGGGCTGCCCAGTACAGAAGAGACGTTGAGCTAGTGGAGAGAGTCTGGCAAAGGGTCACTAGGATGATTAAGGGACTGGTGCACCTAATATGAGGGGAAAAAAAGGCTGAAAGAGCTGAGGACTGGTCACCCTAGAGAAGAAAAGACTCGAGGGATCTCATCAGTGTGTTTAAACACCTGAAGGGAGAGTGCCTAGAAGAAGGAACCAGGCCCTTTCCAGTGGTGCCCAGTGACAGGACCAGAAGCAATGGGCACAAACTGAAACATAGGAGGCTCCATCTGAATATCGGGAAACATTTTTTTACTGTGAGCACTGGCATAGGTTACCCAGAGAGGTTATGGAGTCCCCATCCTTGGGGATAGTCAAAAGCCTCTTGGACATGGATATGTCTATAGGTGGCCCTGCTTGAGCATGGGATTTGGACCAGATGTCCTCCATAGGTCCCTTCCAGCCTCCTGAGATTCTGTGATTCAGAATCAACATGCTAACATGCTGCAAAGCCATTTGGAAAACCCAGGAGGTATTTTATCAAGCCACGGAAGCTCAAATTGTTCCTTAGGATCCATTGTTCTTACGAATTCCGTGACGGGCTCCTACTTGATGCTACAAAGCTAAAATCTAGGATTCCTAGAAGGATCTGAGAAGTTCGTGCCTTTTCTCCTTTATGCCCTTAAGCAACGTGATATGAATAGGTTTGACATGGATACAGAATCAATGTGGTCAGCATGATGCATCTTTAGAAACAGCTATAGAAACTGAAGCAATGTATTCTATTCTGAAGTGTTACAATTAAGCTAACCCATTAAATTTTTAATCACTTGAATTTGGTAAAGTGTGTTCTAACTGGGCATATCTTTTTCAGATTAGTAGAACGTGTGCTAGGACTTTAACTTTCAAATGTTTGACATGGTTGTAATAACTCATTTTGTTGCTATTACATAAAGCTCTTTCTAAAAGATTGTAAGGAAGCACGTTACCAGTTTAAATAATAGGGAAAATGGTGGTATTTTAAATGGTTCTTTAATCTTTTTAAAGATGAGCGAATGATGGCCCTCAACAACATGTGTGGGAGAATTAACTGAAACAGTTGCCGTATTTCTCTGTAGGTTTGTAATAATGCCAAATTATTGTCAACTGCATAGGAAGGTAGGATAGAACTGCAGTTGCTTCATACAGTGTGCTCTGTTCAATGAAACGTTTCGAGGAAGACAAGAGTTGTTGCCCACGCATGATTAGGAGAATAGTCCTTAACCATTAATAGCCAAAAATTTTTCAATGTTATTGTCTAGACATAACTGTCATAAGCCCTACTACGTAAAATTTTAACCTTATTCCAGATGTGTTTGTAATTCTAGTTGTAGCTTTAATTTGACTAAGATACTAGTTAATTCTGGCATTAAATATTACTTGCGTCAGTTCTTGACATAACATTTGCCACATAACAGACCATAACAAGTTAAAACTTCCACCAAGGGAACAAATCATATAATTGTTCTTGCTTTTACAACAGTGATTGTTAGTTGTCGATTTCCAGCTTGTGTAATGCTGTTAAGAGTGCTGTTAAGAGTGCTTTCAAGAGTAACAAAATTTTCACTTTAATTTATATGTGACAGGTTATAATTTTGACTGCAATTTTACATTTTCTTGATCATGCAAAGAATGCAAATGTAAGAAAATCAGTTTGAGGTAATTTGGATAGACACTTCTATAGAAGAATGATTCACTGAGTAAGTTTGTATGTCCTTCATGTTTATGCAATATTCTTTTAACAATATATGTTATTTTCATATCTTATCCTTTCATGTTATTTCAAATCTTGGGGGTAAGAGGTTTTAAAGATGCATCCAAATACACATATTACATTACCATATTAAAGCATATGTACAGGTATTCATAGAATTATCTTAAGCTTCAATCTAGTACTTGTACACTACTAATTTATGTGACTGCTGTTAGTGTGAATTAAATTTATAAAATGTAGCCCATTTGAGTGTTGTTTGTTGTTTTTTTTGTTGTTGTTGTTGCATGCCTTTTAAAAATATTAGGGAGTGTAAATCTCCTGTTCATCACCTTAAAGACTTAACTTCATGAGGAAATCAAAGCTTCCTTCTCACTATGTAACTGCAGAAATCCTAACACAAAGTCAAGAAAAGGTGAAAGGATGTATTTTTTTCCTATAGGCTATAATCACGTATATATTGTGATTTATTTTTTTTTACAGCCACTGAAAATATGTAATTTATTAGAGCAATTTAAAATGTATGATGGGAAAACCAAGTCATTTGATATATTCTATGTGTTGACTTTACAGCTAGTCCTGCAACCCACATCACATCCTGTCAGTGAGTCAATTTTTCTGGTAATTCTAGAGAGGTGTGTTGAGCATGTTTATACTTATTTTTGTCTTTTGGTTTTTAGTTTCATGTTGGACGTGTAAAACCATTACTTAGTTCTTTTATTAAAAAAATTTTAATTAGTTCTATTTTGTAATGTGATGTACCTTATTCTTTGAACAGTGATGTGACATTGCGAGTAAGCAGTTCAAAATTTTGAATGTTAACAAAAGCAGTGCCAGCCTTATTCAAAACCCACAACTCGAGCATCTATTAGATAGAGTTTGCAGAGACTAATTACAGAAATACTAGAAATAGTCTTTTAATTTTCTTGGAATGTTGTTCCAGTCCTAACAACTTGGAGAGTACGTGAAATAAAAAAATCATCAAAGGTATACAGTAAAGCAATAGGGTGTCTGGGAGAAGCCCTCTACAGCTTGGAAGATTTGAAGGAGGAGAGACGAGCAACAATTACAGAATGAAGATGTATCTTGTTGTTGTGTTTTATGCCTCTCATAATAGAAGCCCAAAAAATACTGATGAAATTTGAAAGATTACAGATTTCAAATGGATAAAACAAGAGATCACTTTTTTATGTGTGTACTTTAGCTTGTTGAGCTGAAAATCAAGGGTGAACTTGCTGCCTTTTGAAAAAGATGAAATTTATAGGGTTTTAATAGATGATTGAGGAAGAGTGAGTTCTTTGAAGCTTCTTTCAGTGTGTATATATATTTCTTATTGAGTTTAACTTTAGCCAATTGTCCTTCACATAGTCACTGACTGCTTGTAGTGGGATTTGGTTTTGGGGGAGAGTTGCTTGAAATGCGGAGGCAGAGAGCTGTAACTTTCATTTAGTTTGGTTTACTGGAGCCCTGCAGATGCCTCTTAACAACCTGCTGTTTTAATATTTCAAATGAAGGCTAGCCAAGGGAAATGGAGGAGAGCAGTTACTGATTTTTATCTAAGTCTCTGTAAAGGTATAAAAATAAAGGTTAAATCTGAGTAATCACTCTGTGAGGTCTACTGTTGAGAGAGTTTCTTTTGTCCAAACTGCCACTGATACGCTTTCTAAGAGAATGATATGTTCCTTGGGGGGATTGAATTGGGGGGGGTTACATTAAATGTGCTGGCAACAGTATAACCAGTGCTTCTAAGGAAATTATTTTAAATAACAGGACCATGTTCTTTTAAAAAAATAAATAGATAAAAATAAAAAGGGCTAGTTGAGTGTGTTCTGTTTTGTTTCTGGTTGAACATCGAGTTTCCTGAAGGTAACCTCTTATTTTGTCACTGGGAAGTTCCACACAGCGTAAAAAGCTGTGCTTTAGACTGGCAGACACAACCTTGGATCGCGGTTGCAAATTTGGCTTCATGTAGAAATAAGCTGGTTTTACACATTTTTTTTAAGTGAGACAACCTTGTAGAAATACCTTGTTTTGGTATTCTAGCAGAATAAATATTGTCAGCGTTTGAATTGCCTCCCTTTTGTGTGTCTGCTGTCATCAGAAAGCAGCTATTTGCAAACAAACCCTTAAAGTATGAGTAGAGAGTGGTGTGGAGTTTGGGGAGTCGGAACAATGACAAAATAGTTACCTTGCGTCCTGCTCACAAACTAAGCCAGAAAGAAAAGTAGAAACTTGAGCCCATCTTTCTCTGGAATTTTCTGTTGGTTTTCACACTGGAATTGTTTCATTGTAAACCTGTGGGCAAAAAAGTGAGAGAACAGCTTTTCGTGAAACTTTGTATTCTGGCAGCTGAAGAGCTCGTACAGAATCTTTGGAGAGAACAGAGATGAAAGTCAGTTCAAATTGTTTAATAACAGAATTGCAATTTCTGTGCACTCCCCCCCCCCCCCCCCGTTGGGGACTTTTGTATTTGATT
>NW_009612354.1:13872-49955 GCF_000690535.1 Cariama cristata
CCCCCCCCCCCCAGTTGTGGACTGTTAGCATTGAATTTGGTATGTTGAAGTAAAATAATCACTTAAGGAAATAGAGGGGGCTAATGAATACTTTTTAATACAGAAATTCAGATAAGAAATTCTTAAGATGTAATAAAGCAACATGAATATTCTGAGCAGCTTATTTACTTAAATATCTGTTTTTCTAGAAGTCAGCTTTGCTGTTAACCACAACACCTATAAATTGAATTTTATAACTACAGCTTGGAGCAAGTCTATGAATAATAATCCAATTATTTTAAAGACAATGATCAAAGTTCCTTGCAGCACAGAAAAAAAATTGGACTAATAAAAAAAAGTTATCCAGGGATATTTTAGAAGTATTTATTAAACTAGCATTCTCACATTAATTTTTTTTTTTTCTCCTTAGTTGGTCAATACATTAACATTGTATTTTCTCTCTTGTATTGTAATTCCCGTTGTCTGAGGGCACTGAATGTAATGCATGTTTTTAATGTTTGGCTTTATCACATTCATCTGGGTAAAATACAATGTTAAACTCTGTATAATTTAACAAAGATATATGGTGAGTAAAATTATTTTCCTCCTTTGGAAATCTTTGTGCTAATAATTTCAGAGTCCATGGGAGGTCTCCCTCGTTTTAGCAATCCATTTGTATCAGAATTTTCATTTAAATAGTCTTGCATTTTGCTTCTAGTAGGTAACTTGCTTTGAGTTGCTTTAATAGCTGTATTTTGGGGTGTAAGATTTCTGTATTGTACATGGAGATTTTTAAAAGCCAAAGTCAAAAAGTGTTGTCTGTGGATCATCATAAATGTAAGTATTATAGTTCTGTCTGACATAGTAACCATTTTTGAGTCTTGTTTGCTGTCATACAAGATGTGAAGTGGAAAGAAACATATCAAATCCTTACTTTTTTTTTTCCAAACATCTAATGAAGATGTAAGAATCAAACAGTTTTTTGCTTTAAATATGTCTTGTATCGGAGAGGAATCTGGTTTTTTCCTTCTGCTTCTCAAACTGCTGTTGGAGTAGTGGCAGCTTGTTAAGAAAAGCCTTCCTTCGTTTGTGTTGAAATGAATAAATGACCTTTCGTTTAATTCTTTGGGAAGTGAACATCATTTAAGTTTATTTGTAAGTAACAAACATGGATTATTTTATTTTTTTTTAATCTGTAGGTTTGTGACTAAGTTACTGGAATGCAGTGTTTGTGCATAGGTATACTATACTGCAAGTCAGTAGTGAAAATGGAGTTATCTTAATGTTATGTTTTGGAATTTAAGTAATGACTTTCAAGTTACGCTCTAACTTGAATCTCTAGCCTTTGAGTGTATAAGTGTATTCTTTCTTAGCACATTTTAAAAATACTGTTTCAAGGTTATCCTGACTGAAGCATGATTGCTTATAAAATAGTTGATGAAGAAGTAAGAGTATAATAATGTTTTGAAATATATTTTTGAAGTAGAATACCGAGACCAGCTGACACACAAATCTTTCAGAATCTATTTATTTAAGGCATAAACTGGAAGGTATGCTGGGGAATTGCAGCGATTATGAATGGGGAAATATTTTAAGATTAAAAGCACAAGTTAAAAATAAGATCAGACCATAGGAGAACAGATCAATTTAATAAGTAATGCAGTGTCTCCTGTGTTTTTTAATTTGAGATTACAAATGAAAGTGAAAGGGGGAATTTGAAGTTTAACATCAGAAGTTTGTGCATAGAGTACTATTTGCTTCAATACATGTTTGCCTAACTGTTTTTGTAAGCTTTTATTAATTGAGTGATGAAATAGGAATCACTTACAAGTATCAGTAAAGCAGTGTTGATATTTTTAGCTACATGATCACCTTTACTCTGTTGTGGAGTTTGTTAGGATGTGAGTATCAGACTAGATTCTTCTGTCGTCGTAGCATAAGCTTAAGATATCTTGATAGGTGGAACATAAATTAATGCTTCAAAATATTAAATAAATTGTGTGAAGAAGAAATATGCAGGAAAGTGCAAAAAAGGACTGCTATAGATATTGACCAGTTATACAGAAATACTTTGCAGCATTTAATTTAATTTATAAAATTGGTTTAATCTATTTGAGTTACACTGGGCATTGCAAAAACAAATGGTTGGTTTTTAGTTTTGCTTTTGTTTAAGAAAGAATATGACTGGAGATGGGAAGCTTAGAACAGTGGCACTGAATAGTGGGGGAAGAATTAGAGGTCTACGTACCCACGATTTTGCTTATAAAGCGTTTTATTATCTGCTGTGATCACCAGCTTATGCAGCCTGCAGGCATCCTAATAATGCAGAATAATGAATGTGCGTTGGACTAAATCTACTTTTAGATTTCTTCAATGTGTACCCGCCTGTTTGTTTTCTAGAGGATGATAGTCAGTGTTTGCCCTGCGATTCAAATGCTCTTCTCCCTCCTACATCGCTGATGCTGTTTGTTATATAGACTGCCTTGCTGGCTTGTTTTGAGCATCTAATGTTAGCTGTTTACATGTGTAAAAGCTCTCTCTGATATGGTATTTTTTATTAATTGGTGATTTCTTTTCCAGAAGCCAGTAAAATGTTTGTATTGGTCTTATTCTGCAGGTATCGGGATATACAAAATAAGCTTAAGAGCCAAGTAACCTCTCTTAATTTGCGACTGGTTTATGAAGGTCAAAATATGCAGCAGTTGGAGCAACTGTAGATAACATTATTAAAATTGTAAAACCTGGGACAAGAGGTAGGGCAAGTTCAGGAGGGCCACCTTAGGCTTGGTCCTCAGAACTTCGGGGTTTTTTGTCCACTCCCAGAAATAGTTCCTTGCCATTCTGACACGAATTCTTTCTTAACCTGAGTGTATTGGTGATTTTCAGTCTTAGCTGCCACTTCCATTTAATCTTTCAGTCTTCTAACTTACCTGGCTAGTTTCCAGTGAATGGAGTCTTTTTTAAAACAAAAAACAACAACAACAACAAAACAACAACAAAAAAAACAAACAAAAAAACCCCCACCACCCCAAAAAATCTAGAAACATTGCTTGTGCCGTTTCCCCAATGAAATACTCTCTGGTTCTGGTCTAATATTGAGCAAAAAGAAGCCAAAGATACACACCCAGAAATACCAGCAGAAAAACTGCGTTTCAGCACCAGTGAAAGAGCAATATTTCAGATGGGGCTTTGCTGTCCTTTCAGACAGACCGTGTGTATTGTGGTGGCTCTGTGGCTGCAGCAATTCCTCGTCTTTTCAATTAGTCACTTTTTCATTGTGCATTGGGATTTTTAATTAAAAACATTTCTACAAAGCAGAAGACATCTTAGAAAATATATGGAAAATGTACTTTTGAGTAAATATTTAATAACATTTATATAATTAATTTTATTTTCAGGGAGTAGTTAATTTTCCTGTACTTTCCTCTTTTTATATAAATAACTTAAATCCTTATGCAAATCTTATTACATTTAAAGCTTCTTGGTTAAGTTTAAATCAGTTTAAACAAAATGATAAATTTAAATTATGAGCGTTTTTTTTTAGCGTAAAGCGGTTCATTACAAAACAGCGCAGACTATGAACTTGACAAGTTACTGAAAATGTGATGGAGTAATGTAGGGAAGTCTCAAGTTTTACGGTTTTAGGCTGCCAGCTTATGCACATGTGGGAATTGTAAGGAATTCTTTTTTTACTTTGTGGGTTCAATATGTATGGTAACTTTTATTTGTTTGAATACTGTTAGAGTAGCAGCAGAGTGTTTAGGCAGAAAATCCAAATCCCTTCCTCTAGATGGAAATACTGGTAACTCTGTGATTTTTCCAGATTAAAACCCAGCAGTTCATAAGTTGTGTTTTTCATTTTAAGATGCATCCTGTATAAAATATCTGACTAATTAAATTGTGGATTTCATGCAGCGTTTGATGTTCTGGTAATTCTGAAAAGGACCAGGCAAGCTGACTACTCTTTTTTGGGGGGGCAGGATTATAGCAAAGGAAAAGAGTTATAATTGCTCGCACAATATGTAACTATATCGCTTGTCTCTGATCCTGTGAGGCTTTATGCTGTCTTAAAGGGCCTCTTATAACTTTCCCTCACCTATAACTCTTCTTAAAGCCAGTATACCTGAATAGTTATTTTAATCGATTTTTTTCTCACTGTAGTGTGAATTTGTTTTCACTGTCACTTTCCTATCAGTGTTATTGTTTAAATTTTCTTTGAAAAGAGTAAAGTCTTCATTTATTCCGCAAAGCACAAGATTTGTGGTGCTAAGTAGTAGTACAGAAGAATGAGAAATTTCAGGAGCAATAAATAAGTCCAACTTTCTAGAAAATATTTACTTTCATAAAGATTTGATACTAAGTTGTGGGCATGATCAGGGTAAAAGGCACTGCAAATTTTGGGCCAGGTGATTGTCTTCTTATGCTTATATACTTAAAGGCATACTTTGTAGATCCGTCTTCAGCAACTACTGGTTTACTCTCGGTTGTTGTATCCTGCAAATGCATCCAGCATCTTTTGAGCAGCTCACAGGTGCATTGGGGCTAGACTGTAAAATAAAATAATGTAAAAATCGCTATATTCTGTTGAAGCCATGATAATCTTAGTAGGAAAAAAACTATGGATACTGTACAAATACATGCTTTAGGCCTGATGTGGATTATTTAAAATAATTGTCAGTTAACAGTTATGCAGTGATGTCTTTGTGGGTTAGATTACAGATAGTACCATTTTGCACAATTGATTAAGCAAATACTGTACAAAACACAATGTTAGGTAAGCGATTACTCATGTTGGCTATTACTTCATGGGGTGTTGTAATAAATACTAGAGTGTGAAGCTGTAGTCAAGTTGGGCTTATATTCCTAGCTACTACACTTCAAAAGGGGTGATGGTAAGATTTTTCTAAAATGATTTGTGCTCCTATATGACTAAGATACTTTGAAAAGTTATCCTGTAAATATTGTAGATTGTAGGATGAGACTTCTCTTTTGATTCCTTTAATGCATAAAGCATCTGCAGCATGGGAGGGAAGAAGTGTTAAGCGTGTTGGGGTAATACTCTGCCTGTAGGATTGTATTTATGAGCCACAACCTTTGTATAAACGACATGCCGTTACTTTTATCATTTTAGCATTGATGGAGACCAGTGATTTTTATTTACATTACCACGTCTATATTGCTAAACACTTAGAAAATCAATTCAATTTTATATTTTATAATGTTTCATGGTAGCAGCTGAGGATATTGCTTTGCAGCAGTCAGCAACTATGTGGGAGATTTTAGAAAATGCATCTTTGGCTTTTCCCTCTTGACATTAAATTATGATAACTAGGGAAAAAAATGATTGTAATTTACTAATAAATAATGAGAAACTGCGGTATGCAGTTGGGAAATTCTTACCTTAAAAGTCCCTTGATGATAGCCACCTTTGCCTGCATCCTTCTTCTGGTGTTTATTTCCACTTGTTACTTCAGCTGGCAAGCACTGAGGAGCTGTGATTAGACTTCTGGCAATAAATGATTATTTTTTAAAAAAACTTAATGGAAAATTGCTTTGGCTATAACAATATTTTAGGGTATTTGTCTCCCTTCTTTTTTTTTTTTTCTTTCTTCCCTTCTTTTTTTTTCTTTCTTCCCTTCTTTTTTTAATGTTTTGGAGGTATACTTAGAGTTTTCTTCTCAAGTGTGGATCCTGCTGACTGTCTGCCTCCCATCAGTTTTCAAATGTTCGGATATTTCATTAGTGCCGTCTGTATCCACATTTGGCTACCCTGAGGACATAGAGAACTGACTACAGTAGCTAGTCGTTCCTTCTGGTTAGTCTTCATAAGAAAAACTGGAAAAAGGCTATTTTTCCATTTTTGGAGACTGTTGGCAAGAAGTAACATGTAGCTATGTGTCAACAGTTCTGCACTGTACTGCCCTGGAATTGCTTGGAGGTAGTGTACCACTTGTGCGAAAAGACTCCTTGCCCTGCTGTTTCAGAGGTGGATAACACTGAAGTTGTCATGGTTAATCTCCTGCTTGTGGCTTTGCATGTAGGTAGGTGACAGAGACCACATTGTAACTTCCTTTCAAAATTAATTTTTAACTTTCAAATTTTTTGCTATACTTGTTTTGGTTATGTGTTTGGTTTTTTTTCTCCCTCCAAAAAATAAATCTCCACCAGGACATAAAATACTTCTTGATGTTGTGTTGGTTTGTTTCTGGTTTTTAATTATGATAGTAGGGCAGGAACCACTTTCGGAGTGGTAGGAAACTAAATTTGGAAGGGGCAGTGGCTTATATTGCTTTTTCCAATTAAGATAGTATGTGATGAAAGTGTAATTTACTGGAGCCCAGTCACCCGTAATGTAGACCCCTTCAGCTGCTTTCTGGAGTTACCTGCTAGCAGAAATTTGTCAGCAACAGTTTAGAGCTTGATTAAAATTTTTGGGTTGGTTGAACTGAGGTTTTTCTTTTTTTTAACTTCTGTTTTCTGGCTCAGGTGCCCAGTTTGGGAGGAGAGGTCAGGTTGTCAGGAAAAAAAGCTTTTCCTGTCCGTTCAATATCAGACGCTTGACGCTTGCTGACCCTGGGGTTGCTTATACAGATAGTCAAAGGAGGGGATTACCTTAACATAACCACACTCCTTAAATATGTGCACCTGTACATCCCATAAGCTACTTTACTGCTTCTGCAGTGTTGGGAGTTCTGTTGCCGATGTTGTCGACAGTGATTGGCAGTAGTTACTGCCAGTCAATTTGATGTTTTTGTCTCCAAAAGAAATTATGATGATGTGCAAGATCTAACGGGACCCATAGTTGAAATCGTTCTGAATTCCTGTGCCTATCTGCAGCGGAAGTGGAGCATATATGTTCTTTACATCTGATTAATTCCTTAAGTAGGTGGAAGACTCTAGGTTGTCTGTCAAAGCACAACACTTTTTTTTTTCTTTCAATTGTGCTCTCTTTCTTGCAGCTGAAATAGTTTGAATTTTTCAACATAAAATGTACTGGAAAAAAATTCACGTGGGTTGATCTATAAGGGTACTTGTTTGCCATTGCAAGTGCTTAACAAGCTTCTGAAAGGAGGAAGATAGATTATTGCAGAAGGTATTGATTGGATATTTGTTACAGTATTGCTTTGACTTTGGAAAACATATAGGCTCCTAAGGTTGTGCTCACTGCTTGTTTTACTTAAATTAAGAATATATTGAAATACTTTGCTCAAGCAGATCTTATTCCCATAACAGAAGTTTAGTGGGTTTTTTAAATTTAAAAAAAAAAAAAAGAATTTAACACTTTTATATCCATGACACTGCTTATAAATTATCTTCACAGTTTTCTGGAGTATCAACTTACTTTCAGTTGTTAACAAACAAAAACTCCCTGCATTTCATGATGTGAAGGGAATGTAAGGAAGAGGAGGGAAAAGGAAATGCCAGATGTTTCTTCTGCTGCAACCTCTTGTTCTGTCCTATCTTCTGCCTGTCTCAACTAGTAATACTACATGTTTGCATGGTCCTTAAATTGTCTTTTTTTTTGCTAATTTTGTTATTAAAACAGGCAACAACAGAGAGACCTTTTATACAGAAGCTATTTCGACCAATTGCTTCAGGAGGACAGTTGCATACTTTGGGAGATCTGCTAAGAGATGTGTGTCCTAGTGCTATCGCCCCTGAAGGTACTGTAGAAATAACTTTTGTCCGATAAGATAATTTTTTTTCTGTTGATGTATTATTTGGGTTTTGGATTTTTTTTAATATGGGGATTTTGGAGGTAGAACTATGTCGCAGTACCAGAGTTTCAGATTTCACTCCTTCCTGGCCCGTTAGTGTGCCTGTGACCCATCACCTGCAGTGTTTGGAGAGGGTAAGAATGAGTCCTTAGGCACTCCTGAAAAATTAAACTCTGGAATTTTTATTTTAAAATTTGTTTACTCCTTTGCCACCACGCTGTTCTTAATAAAAACATTTACATGTTCTTTTCTGCATTTTTAAAAGATAATTCTTAAAGCAACATCAACAGAAAGGTAACAAAATAAAACTTAATTTTATATTGCATAAACTTTTCATATGTAAAACTTCAAAACTGATAAGAAATTGAAGGTCTTTTTAGAATACTTTTTTCCCTGTTGAAGCCCAACCTTTAAAAATGTACCAAAAAAGAAAGAGATTGTTAAAACTATGTAATAGTTTATGTATAGTTACTAAGTGGTATTGTGTGACAAAATACCAATTAGTTCATGTAGCATTATGTAATTTCATACAACAGCATTTGTTGAAATGTAAGCATTTCTGGATGTTATTTTAACTTCAAAGATTATAACTATTGGAACTCTGATATACTTTTTAGGTGAGATAAATCTATGAGTTATGTACTCTGCAAATTAAGATCAAAATTATTTAATGTGAAATGTTTTTCATCTTATTCTTTTCTGTTGTCTTACCAGTAGCTTTAAATGGGTAACTTTTTCAGTCAATAAATTGCAATTTGTTTTGAGAAATGTCTGATATTCTAGAGAAGATCTTGGCACAGAATTTACTGGTGTAGTATCAGCACCTTTAGACAATAAAGCACTAAATTTGAAATCAGTATAAACATCTATAAGGTGATGTTGTACACGGAAGTTGTGTAATTCAAAATCAAGCAGTTGTCACAGATTTCTTTGAGTATGGCAATCTCAGAAATCAGCTGAAATCTGAAGGTATTTTTTTACCCCTGTTTAATACTTGTTAACACATAGTAACAATTTCCAAAAATAACAAAAGGTAAGAAAAATATGGAATGTTGCTAGCCATGTGTCCGTTTTTCCTAATATAACTGTAAATTTTAGAACGTAATTTTAAGTAATGCTTTCAACTAACTGTCCAAAAGATAAAGCAAGATGCAAATAGATACTTGAATGTTAGCACAAGCAAGTTTAACCGTCTTTAAGTACTTAAATGTGATGATCCTACAGGCACTAGTGAAAAGGTACAAATTGAATTATAAAAAAAGAGTATGAAGGATGATGCATTTTGACTTGGAAGGCAGTTAAGAGCACAAATTAAATGAAGGAAACTCAAAAAGCATTTATGCAAAAGTTATTCCAGGATATAACGGATGATAATTTTCCTGTGGATTTTCTAAAGCTGCAGATGGGGAATGTGCTAGTGACTGCCTTTATTAAAGGTGTGAATGTAATGCAATTTTGTCTGAGTACCAGTGACTCGATGCTTTCCGTTAGTAGGCCGTCTTTTCGGATGTCGACAAATGAGCCAACCTTTAATAGCAGAATAGAAACGTGCTATGCTAATTGCTTGCTTCCTTTTTGTTAAAGGTTAAAAAACCCACTATACTGTTTACTGAATGAGGGCAAAAAATGGTGATTATGTGGACGAAAAGAAACTAAAATAAGTATTATCCTTACACTTAGGAGCGATTTGAAATTTGGCAGAAGGGTTTCATGTACTGGAATATACTTGTCTGTTCCTGTATAAATCCACTTAAATTTGACCTACTTTTGATCCTTAAGATTCTGCTGGGCAACTTGCAAACTTAGAATTTAATAAATTTGATCCCTCACATGGGTGTGAGCTATCTAGGATTCAGCAGAATTTCCCCTGTAGTGCAGCTTTGTACGGTTGTGTTGTTCAGTTGTTCCTCTTTTATTCTGAAGTGTTCTCCCCCTCCTCTGGTAGGCAACAGAAGGAAAACTGTCTCAGCTAAATGTAGAAAATAATGTGAACTCTTGAGGAGATATGGGGGTAGATGGATACATAGAGCCAGTGGAGGGGGAGGCAGACTGACTGACCAAGTGATTTGGAAGAAAATGGCAGATCTGGGAGTCATTCAATGTGATGGGGAGAGCGACTATAAACAGTGTGGCAGGCTGAAAGAGATTGGAGCAAAAGCCAAAACCTGACATAACTGTGAACACCTGGACAGAGTGAGTAGGATAGGAGATGATAAAAGGATGAAGGAGAAAAAGAAGCATATTGCATGTGGATCATACACTGAAATTGTGCAAGGCATCCGTGAAAGAATGGGAGTTGAAGTCCTGCTGGCGAAGTGATTCAGAGGGTCTGGAGACCTGTTTGGAGAAACAAATTGAATCAAAAGTTGAAAAGAAGGGCAGTTTGCCCTGGCAGAGTGAGAAGATGCAGATGGATAGGTGGTCAGGTGGAGCTGGAAGTAGTCAGATAAGGGACCGGGGAAAACCTGTTCAGGGTTTGCTGTACAAGTAGACTACACTCCAAACAGGAATACAAAGTAGAAAACTAAGCATGGCAACATGGAGAGAAAAAAAGACCTAGGAGATAGATCGGGAAGAGGCAGAACTAGGACAAAATGGACGGATGATAGAGAAAGGATCAGACTTATGCAAAAGGACCTGAAAAGATGGATGCTCATGACAGCAGTGATTCTTACTGCTCAGGAACATGCACAGGTAAGGTCAGCGCACTTAAGAGGTGTGAAGGGAAGCACTGGTTTAGGCTGACTGCCTCAGTTCATCATACTCTGTTCACTGATGATTCAACTTAGCCAATAAGTAACTTTCGATTATTCTCTTGCTTGGCTTAATCCACTCATTCATATTCAAATGTAATGTGCACCATAGTAAGTGTTCATGCTCTAATACAACTTTGTATTTCAATTTGAAGTTGAATACTTGAAATTTAAGAGATGTCAGAGTTGTAGGCTGCCTGTACAATCTTAATTTCTATACACATGCACACTGATCATGATACATCTTACAGTCACTCTCCGTCTCTCATCTGCCTTTGGTTTTTTGTGAGACTTTTGTCTTCCTGCACAGGCTGGGCGTGATTTAGTGTCAGAGCTGTATAGTGGAAAATCATTGTCCTGATTGTTGAAATGATGGATAGGGAATGCATGTACTTCAGGAAGTATTATAATTTAGGCAGCTGAATAGTGCCGTTGGGAATAGAATTCAGTTCTATCTCCCCTGGGCAATCGGTTCATATGTGATACTAGGCAAGGTGAGTGTTACAAAATCACCCATTTTATAGAGAGGAACACCAGAAAAATCCAGTGATCAACGTGAGTGTTCTGCTGAACAAGATTGCTTGCTTGTACTTGGAATCAGCAAGAGCTCTGGGGCTTTGAGAGTGCAAACACCAGGCACTCTGTGAAGTCAAGTTCTAGGCCTCTTACTACTCTTCTTTTCTCTCACCCTCCAAAAAAGGAATACTTCTGACCATAATGTCCCTTTGACTTCAGTATGCAATCTATAAAATGATGATAATACAGTCTCTTTCCACAGGAATATCTTGATGAAACAGTTTCTGAAGGAAAAATAGCTTGTGGTCAAGACTGTTTGAATTTCATATTAAAAATTGTCCTCTTTGGACCTTTTTGGGTATCTTCTAATTTTTGTTCTTGTAAACTTATGTGTTTTGTTTTAATCTACAATTTATATTTATTCTGGTCAAGGCATTAAAATAATGTTGTAACAAAATACAACTCATTATCAAAGGTATATTATAAAATGATGGCAGAGTGTTTTTTCACATCTGGATTTTCAGACTTTATTCAGTGTTATCAAAGTTTACATCTACTTAATTTTTCTGAACAAAGGAAAAAAAAAACTATCTCATCAAAGATATGCTTAAAGACATAATAGATATTGGTGAAGCAAGTTGCTTTCAACCTTTTTTAGTCTTGTTTTCGAAAAGAAACTTAGATGTTTTTCCAAGACTGTTTTTTAACCCCCTTCTTTAGTGAATTAATGCATCAGTGACATTAGCTGCATCTTTTTGTCAGTGCAACACAATCAATATAGGCTTCTCTTTCTTTCTGTTTTTCTCCATCTGTTGAACTTTTTTTTTTCCTTTTTCCTCTATGGTTTTCTCTTTTCCAATGACTTTTCATTCAACTGGAAGCTTCATGGTAATTGTGGTGATTGCTTGCCTATGATGACATCCGTAACTGAGCTTTCTGCCGTGGGAACACAGAGAATATATGATTTTCAGACTCAGCATTTGTAGCCATATATGTGAGCTGTTCCTGCTGCCAGATACTTAGGGACCACCACAAGAAGAGGGAGGGGAGGGTTTCAAGAACCACCCACAGTGTCTATATGCCTTTGCTTTAGGAAACATGGATATAATTAAGTCTCTCTTTCAACTGTGCTGAGAAAAAATATTTCAATGAAAAATTGTATTTATGTGTGGATTGAATATATACATTGATTACTAGCTGTTGAAAACACAATGTAAATAACATTGTCGGAAGTAGAACAGGTTGAATAGTGACATTAAAACATTGATAGTGAAAATGGTCTTTGTAAAGTATTGTGTCTATATTACTTTGGACTGTTACAGACTGTGGGTAACTGTTTAGATACTGTGTTTTATTTAAATTAACTTATAAAACTATTTATTCAAGGCTTTTATTGTTTGTTGAAGTGCTGTAAAAAATAAAAACTTGAGCAGTTACTATCCCAACACATACTTCCCTGTATCTCCTCAAAGTGGTCCTTTATTCAATTACGTATATATTGTCCTGCTTAATGAATGCTGTACGGTGCTTACCTTTCTGGATTGCTAAACGGTTTAATCTCCTTAAACTGTTATCAGGGGAAAACTGATGGATAAAAGTTAAAGGCTTTTTGTCATGGGCACTGTTAGACCACAGGAAGGAATGGCTTGTACTTAGTCTATCTTTTAACTCTTCAGACTGGAAGGAGTGTTAGCTTGATGGGGGTTTTTTTTGTCCTTAATCACTGCAGTGGAGTTGTCGCAAAGAGTATAGCAGTTTGGAACACATTTGTTGAACGCATATCAAGCAATTTGTACATTACTAGTAATGATCAGAAAGTGTGAAGAAAAGCAGTACTTCAAATTAGAACAAGCAGTAAGAAGCAGTGTAGTTCCTAAAACTTTTGGCAATTACATTAATTACCTTGACTGTAAAGGATACCTTGTTCCTCTGGAACAACAAGGAGAATGTATACCTTTATTAGTAGCAAACATTGTTAAGAATAATACAATGTTGAGAGAACCTTCAGAGAAGATGCTCTTTTTTCACCTTATAGTACTTTGTTCCAGAAGACTAGGTTAGAACTGATCCAATAAACCCTCTCTAATTTTCTGTCTACATGAGTATTTAGACAGCAAATGTGTTAAATCAGATATTTTCTTGGTGCCTGTTTAGCTGCTTTACGGGCAGCGGTTGTGGTTATGTGGCAACAGAAATAGTAAGACCAAGTCATCACAAAGTGCATCACCTTGCATTTAGTATTGATGCGTTTAATTTGTTTGAATTTTTTTTTCTTTGTTCTGATCCTCCTGTGTTGACATGAAGTTTGGGAATCAGTGAAGTCCTACTTGTCATGTTTAATAAATATTACAATGAACATTCTCAAACACAAACTAATTGAGTAATCATTTCCTCTGTATTGCAGCCTACTGCAATCTCTCTTTAAGGCATGTTGTTATTTTTTTTTTTTAGTTACTGCAATAATAAAGTGTAATTTATCAGTTACACAGCAGTTCATAAATGAAGGACAGACACTTCAGTCTGAAATTCTACTGTGGGTAAGCCTATGCTGTGTATTAGTACATTTTTTATTTATTGTTTACTTAAATTTGTCTAAAAGCTGCATACAATTGAAATTGAACTTGGGAGTTCTGTGGTTGTATTGATAATACGTAGCTTGCTATTCATGGACAACTATTCCTGACCTCCTAGAGTAATTGGGAATCCTTACTAGAAAATGTGCAATTTCATTTCAGTTTTCAGTCTTTTAAAGTAACACTTTGCAAGTTCTGCAGTTTGAGCTTACTAAATGGTGTTTAGTTCTCAGCTGTGATCATATCCTGTTGGGGGGGGGCTGCTTGGTTTTGGTTTTGTGTTTATTTCTCCCTGGTTGCTCATACTTAAAACCAAGGCAAGATGGTCGTTTAGGTTTTGGGCAATGATTAGTTATTTCTGATCTTGATCCTAGGCATCATAGAAGAATGACACTTAGTCTTCAGTTATTTTTTTCAACTTGTGTTGACTCATCTTATTTTGTTTCACGTCAGTGGCTCTACAGCTGTTTCCTTTCTTTTTCCTGCCTCATGTTCCTTCAGTACCTCTATTCTAGTCATACATAACTCTTGCTGTCCTTTGTTACTCTTTTAATATCTGCTTTTTGCATCCTTTAAAATTGACTCTTCTATTGCTTTGACTGAGCGCATTGTAATTTGTATAACTATTTTTGTAGTTTTTCAAACTTTAGCTGATTTCCTAATAGAAAGAGATCTAGATCTTCATGGAAGTGGTTAGTCATTGTCACTTCTGCTTTAGTTCGTTCTTCTTGCTTTCCATCCTTTTGTCCTGTGGTGTTCCATTATCTGTACCTCTTCTTCCGTTTCCTTGAGTTTTCCAACATTTTTTTATACCATTGGGCATGAAAATCTAAAATATAGAGGTACCTAGAAAGCGTGTGTGTATCAACATTCTTCCATTTCCCAGTTTAGATCTCTTGCTTTTCAGATGTCCTCCAAGAAGAATAATGTCCTGGTTACTCAGGTAAGTCCAGAATAAAATTCTCCAGTATCTCTTCGTTCACCATTTTACACTGTTGAAATTGTACAAAGATGGCCCAAAGTCCTAATTTTACTTCTTATAGACTGTGCATCATGTAGTTTTGAATCTAAGCTCATGACAGATGTCTTTTTTTATTTTCATATGAAACCCCCATTCATGAAGACTCCAGGGTTAGAATCACGCTATTCTGATTATTCATGCTACAGCTTGTAAACTCATTGTCTGATCTTTTTTCCTATGCTTGTGGATGCCACTTGCACAGACAAAAGTTGATCCTTTAATGGGACAGTTCTTGTGTGGTAAAATGGAATTGTCAGCAGTAGTTCCAGTTCCAGAAAATTAGGCGGTCTTTTAAATAACTTGAGCATTATTACTATTTGTGAGAAGATTTAATGTATTATGGTGGAAGAGGCCGAGATGAAGCTTGATATTGCCTGTGGTCTCTTAGACTGCATAGTTATAGTTTCTATGCAGGTAAGGAAAAGAAGATGTTAAGAGCATGTTGTTGCCTGCAAATATAGCATAAGGTCACGTAGCGGATATGGTCAAACACATTACTTATGAGTATTCTTCCCAAAACTACTGAATAACAAAATTAATTATCTGTGCCCGAAGGAGATAGCACCATGGCTATTTTTCCCTACTGTCTAATAACCTCTGTCTTACTGAGATTAGGTAGATTAGGCTACCTGCTTACAGCCACAATGTCATTTGACAGATAAATAAAATTAAGTGTTATCTATCTGTTGCTGCTAGAGAGGTCATGCTGCATGGGTTTATGCATCTGATGATAGGTGTTTGTGTTGCCAGTTAAGGGGTCTTTGTTTCCAGAAGTAGTGATATCGGTTCTGAGCTTCAGAGTTTATCAAATTTGAAAAAACCCATGTGAATAATTCACAGCAATTTAAAAAAAAAAAAAAAGTTATTTAGTAGACATTTATGAGGTTCCTGTAAAAGAACATCCTAATATTGTAAACAATTCATTTAGAAATGGTGACTCATCTTATTAGGAGAAGGGGATGAACACAATATGATCTTGCATAACTGCAGAGGAACATCTGCAAGAGGAAGCAGTGTTGAGTTCAGCAGAATGCTTTGAAGAGGCAAAGGGTTAAAATGATAGAAAACAGAGTTGTTTTGGGGGAGGGAAAGACTTCTTTCCTCTTCCACACCAGAAATTTAAGCCATTGTGCATAATGCAAAGATAAAATTGTATAATGCAGAAGGAAACAGTTTTCTTCCACTGCTATCATGTCTAAACAATTCTGGATACAATTTTCATTTGCCAGGGTTGTTGAAGTCTTCATAAAACTTGTTTTGATTTTTGTCTCATGCTTCCTTGAAGACTCAAATGGTAAACATTTGGACATAATGACGCAAACAGTAGGCTATCAATCAATCCCAGTTTTCACAGCATTGTTGTTCATTCAGAAAAGCTGTGTGAACTGACCTCTTTCTACAGCAGTGTCATTAGTTCTTTCAGAAATAAAACAAGGATCAAAAAGACTTCCAGGATTTTTTTCTCTTAAGACTTGCTGTACTGAATGATTTTGTAAAATTAGGGATCGACTGTTTTCAATTAACTCTCAGCTTTTTTTAATGCACATTGTATAAGAGACTACATATTAATTGTTTTTGTTCTCCCTCAGTTTTCTAAGCATTGACTTCCAGTAAATTAGTCAAACAGAAAATTGCATTTAGATTTGATTTGCCATGTAGGCTCCTAATTTTGATGCAAGTGACAAATAGCACAATAGAAGGAGGTAAATGTATGCAGTGGAAATGTCTTTGGATTGATGTGAAATACAACTGGGCTTGCTTTGTCTGAGATCAGAGTTAGCTAGACCTGGAGTTTACCGTGGGAGCAGCCCAGCAAGGAGAGGAGCAGCACAGCACCCTCCCAGTCCTTACTGCTCCGGTGGGGAGCACACTTGGGAAGCTTGGGCTCCCCATGTCTAGCTAGTAAGTCTGACTGCTTGTGCTCTCTGCAGCCTGGTCTCTGCTTTTGGGTGCTGTGGAGGTACAGTGTTGAAATACTTTCAGGCCACCTAAATTTAGAAATATGACTAGCCCTGGTCTGTTTTAAGCAGCTTATTAGCCACACTTTCATCCCACGTGGATATGACAGTATTGTGAAGGGTTACAGGTCTTGTAGTGTGCAGGCATGCTAAAAGATGATTAAAAGCTCACCAGTAATATGAATTCTAGTCCATTGTCTCCTTTACTATGAGAGTCATCTTGCAGGTCGGAACTGAACTTCAGACCACTACTCAAGCTATTCCACCCTCCTTGTGTCCTTGACTCAATGGTGGGCTCCATGTTAAAGGAGGGCATCATGTGTGGCTTCTCTCTGGTGTGAGTCATGATTTGTGCCTGTTGTCTTTTCCTAACCAGGCCATCTGCTTGGATTATCCTTCTGCATCTGCCTTTCATCTGTATGACTTCCAACTTTTTGAATATTGAAATTATTTTTTTTAAAACCCACACACACCTACCTGCCCCAGTTGCTTTTTTTTTTTTAAGGTAAAGTGGAAAGATTATTTTTTTTTCTGTGTTAAAATTACATGCCTTCTGATTTAGTAGTTCTTTCTGATCAAAAGAGGTGGAAGTCCAGAGGTTGGCTTGAGAATATAGAATTAATAGTCATGACTGCAGAATTAATTAATATAATTTGTTATGACTACACAGAAAGTTGCAAATAATCTGAGAGTTAACAGTGTGGCAGCTGTGCTGTTTATGTCACTTCTTGTTAGCCATCTTCATTTCTAAATAAGTTCTTTGCATAATCAGAGAGGGCTTCTGTGTATCCAGAATGTTCTGGCTTGATTGCTGTCAAAAGAAAAGAAAAAACATGGTGGGGATCTGGGGCTGGTTGTGATCTCTCTGCAGAGAATTTCTCAGGAAACGGCAAACATAACTTGGTTTTAAGGATTTCTCCAACTTTACCTCCATCGACTGTACAAGGATTATCCATTTGGTAGCTTGTGAGCTCTCTGCCCCTTTCCTAGTGGCAAATGGGATGAAATTGAACAAGTCCAAATGCCAGACTATGCACCTGGAATGGAGTAACACCAGGCACAACTCTAAACTGGGAGAGGAGTGACTGGAGACTAGCCCTGAAGAGAGGTGTCTGGGGGTGCTGGTGGGCAGCAGCTCAAGAGGAGCCAGCAGTGAGCCCTGGTAGCCCAGAGGGCAAACCCCATCCTGGGGTGCATCAAACCCAGCATCACCAGCTGGTCAAAAGAGGGGATCATCCTGCTGTATTCAGCATTGGTGTGGTCTCACCTTGAGTACTGTGTGCAATTCTGGGCCCCATCATTTAAGGAGGACGTGAAGGTCCTTGAATGCGTCCAGAGGAGGACAACAAAGCTGATGAAAGGGCTGGAAGGAATGTCCTATGAGGAGAGTGGGTGAGGACTTTGGGTTTGTTTAGTTTGGAGAAAAGGAGGCTGAGGGGCGACTTCATTGCTCTCTGCAGCTTCTTGAGGAGAGGATGTGGAGAGCAAGGTGCTGAGCTCTTCTCCCTGGGATCTGGTGATAGGATACATGGGAATAGCTCAAAGCTGTGCCAGGGGAGGTTTAGACTGGACATTAAGAAACATTTCTTCACTGAGAAGGTGGTCAAACCCCGGAACAGGCTTCCTAGAGAGGCAGTCGATGCTCCAAGCCTGTCAGTGTTTAAGAGGCGTTTGGATGATGCCCTTGATAACATGCTTTAACTTTTGGTCACCCCTGAAGTGGTCAGGCAGTTGGACTAGATAATTGTTGTAGGTCCTTTCCAACTGAAATAGTCTCGTCTAGTCTTTCCTCTTCCGCCCACCAACTTTCCTAATATCACAAGAGTAATGTGTTTTTCTTTGTGACTTAGAAGTGGTTTCTGGGCATGCACATGCATGCACATTCAAAGGGGTAGAATGTAGGAAGAGGTACAGCAATTAGGGAAATAATCCTGTTTCTCGGACAAGCCTTTGGAAATTTGTTCAGCTTCAGCTAAATTTGTTCTGTCGGCCACCCAATAAGTTTTATTAGTATCAGACTCCAGACTATTCTCTTTAAATTTGTCAGAAGGCCAATGGCTTTATTCAGGCACAACAAAGTTTAAGTCTATTATTAACAGTAGTAGTATGAAATGGAGAAAGTAAAATCTACCACAGAGCAAAATAACTTTTTCAAAATTTAGCTTATTTTATTTGGAAATCACAAGCCAGCACTTCTAAAATTCTTTGCAGAGGAGAGGTGGGATTTTTCATCCTAGAGCAGTTTGGTTCATGGGGTGCAGTAGAGCTGCGCTTCCTGGGAGCATCAGTGTCCTACCCCCAAATCCCTGCTGGAATGCTATGGATCTGAAAATCTAGGCAGTCAAGAAAATATTGTGGGAAATTACTAGAAATTGGACAAGTTTTCTGCCAGTAATCTGCCATGCGTATGAGTTTTAGGAATACTGTTTGAATCAAAACATCTTGACAAAATGTTTTGGTTGTGGTGGATTTCCAGTCTGAAAAAGAATATTTTTTGTGTTTTAGGAGGAGACCTCAGGTTCTTTATGCACTGTACAGACATTGCAGTGTCTTCCCACAGAATTTAACACTTAGGCAAAAGATCAGTGAAGAGAGACAAAAAGGAAGGAGAAATTAGAGGCACGGAGGGGTGATGTGGCTTGCACTTGGTCACACTGAGGTCAGTAGCAGAGTTCAGAATTGGATTTTTTGAATCCTGATCTAATACAGTCTGTCTCGCCCCAGGGAGATCACAGAGGTTACTCAGTATGACTGAGCCATCAAAAACTTCACAGAAAAAAACAAACAAACTTTTCTTCTCGTTTCTCATATATCCTTACTCACAGAAACAAGCTTGTCAGGAATAGCTAAAGTACACAAAGTATATAGACTTATGAGATATGTTTTAGGGTTAGTTTCATAGAAAACGTGAGAATGCTCCAGAATTTCTTTTTTTTCAGTAGGGTTCATCATCCTGTTAACATTCATGTGCTCTATAATCACTGTTCCTTTAGTGCTGTAACTGGTGCAAGTGCAACTGGAGACTTTAGTGGGTCTACCGAAGCTTTCAGAGACAGCGGTTTGTAAACCTTTGTGAAGACTTCATGAAGACATGAAGTTCTCAACCAGGACACTGCAGTGCACAACCAGAGTTAGACCTTGTGGTATCAGTGTTTTTATTTATACTAGTAAGCAAAAGACGGCTAGAACATGTGTTGTTTGTGCTATATGACTATTAGCAGTTCTGTGGCATAATTTTGATATGGACCAGTTAATACTCCCAGAAAATTTGAGCAGTGTTCATGGATTAACAGTCTGGGAATGACTATTCTCAGTAAGCGATACGGGAGAGGGAGATAACTTAGCTGAATAGGCATGAACTGTTCTTGGCACTTGCCCTGGGGTCCAGAGCGTGGATTCTGGTCCATTTTATAAGCTACATCTATACCTTTAAATTAGACATATGTACTGTATCTTTAGGGGGCAGGCTGAGTAAAATCATTCCTGTCTTCCTTGCTTCTCTCTTTTAGTCTTGTTCTAGTCTGCCTTGATGCATGTACAGACAACCTGATCTTCCCAGGAGATAAACATCTTACAGGGCTAAAAAGAAGGGAACCTGCAAAACAAAGGCCCTACAAAAATAATTAGGAGAAAAGTAGCAGCCTTACCAATAATGTAAAGCAGAGTAATCCACTAATAAACACTATTTGCTGTGTCCTGCTCTCTTCTCTAAGGATTCAGCAGCACTTGTTAATAGTAGTTGTCCCCTTATTGAATACCTCATTTTAATCAGATTTTGATAACTTCACATTCAGTGGATAAATGGTATCTTACTTGGCACCTGTGGTGATTTGGAGAATATTTGTAAGAAAATAGAGGTAAAACTTTTCCTTATGTCAAAGCCGAAGTCTTACTCAGTGGCTTGGCATGTGAATGAAGGTGCTATAAGTCAATTTAAGCAAAAAATTGGCAATTTAAGCAAAAAAGCCAGATGTATGGACCAGATACACAAATAGGTGCCATTCTGCCTCTTGTGCTGTTGAGGATCGGTATCCTCAGATGGAAGGGTGGTTGCAAAGACAGTTGTCTTTAAAATTGCAAACTAATGCATCAAAATTAGCTGTAACTCATTTCAGAGCTATATACCTGCAGTGTTTTCTCCATGTAGTTAATGTTTCCTAGTAATATTGCTAACTAATTAATGATACTAACTTAGCAAATTCTGTTTGCAAATGCTGTATGTATGTGTTGTAAATTTTATGGATCTACTTTTCTGCTGTAAAGTGGAAAAATACTTTCTGAACTCTAAAATTAAAAGAAAAATACTGAAGTTACTAGTCAAACTCTCTTTAAAAATAAGGATTATATGATAATCTATTACCTTGGAAGCCAATGCTCTTGATATTTTGGAATGGAAAAATTAAAATGAACTTTTGATGAAAATTCACTTCCAATCTTAACTCTGAACAGGTAGCTGTTTTTTGAAGGGGAGGACATTATTTATTTATTTATTTATTTAAAGTTACAGTTCAGTGCGAAGAGCCCTTCAGGTATTCCATTAGTTCTTTATCCACTCTTTTTCCTGAATTTTTTCCAAGACTAAATTATTTAATTTTACTGCGGTAGAGATCTCTAAATACTTTAATCTACTAGCTGTTCAAAAGAACTTACAGTACATGTACAGAAAAAGTTATTTCATGTGTGCAAACTCTATTGCCTGCTCATTAAAGAATTTATTTTTCAATGGGTAAGGGCCCGGAAGAAGCTAATGTAAGTATTTTAGCAAGGGTTTGTATTTCTCTGATAAACAGCACTCCCCTTCTGTTTGTGATCACAGGATGAAAGCTCTCTAAGCTTGTATATGTACATTTTTACTGCTACATCATGTAGTGTGCTCTTAAGATTGAGATCTCATTCCCCAGGAAGCATTTCTGTCTAAGATTAATTGCCCTTTTAAAATCAGTGTTTGATGTATTCCTTTGGCTATATCCTGACTCGCTTTAACCCTCTTTGACCTGACCCCGCTGACTATTACCGCCATGGCTGAAGCAGAAATCCTTCAGCTTGATGTATGCAGTACAGACTTGAGCCTGTGGTTTTTCACATCGATGGATTCAATTAGCTGAGTTTTTACTGATCAACTTAGCAGAGGTTGAAGAATTTGTCAGACATGGAACAAAACTGTCCATATTTTGGGGTTAATTGAATAGCTCGTATCCATTTTCATGTATAGTTTGCTTGTGAAGTTGTTTACTTTGTTTAATATCATAATAATATTGTTGGAAGTAGCATTTGAAAAAAGACAAAACCAGTTTATTTTTCTCCAGTTAAATGGGGGAAGGTACAAAACATGAAATAGCAACCGTTAAGCCTTTGATCTGTATATATCGCTTATCACTTTTCAGGCAAATGTTTTTAAACTGTAATTATGTCTGCATGTCCACTTTTGAATTTGATTTATTAAACTGGGCAGATAAACAATTAGCGTTATAGCTTGATGAAAACAAGTAAATGTGCCGGTCTTTTCTGTTTTGACGATGATTTTGCAGCAACAGTAATCCTTTGCTTTGCCTTGCTAGGAATAGTTCATCATTTGATTAGCTGAAAAGTTCATTATAGAAGATGGACGGCCGTTACAATCGAAGAATATTTGCAGGCATGATGTGAATTATAGTAACTTGAAAATGAAGTAAAATAGAGGTTGAAAGTTCAAGAATGCCATTAAAAACCTTTAAAAGAGTATGAATGTGCATATGCATAGGGAATATATAATATGAATGTAGAGAGAATTTGCTATTTAATTGTTGGTATAACAGTATTTTGAAAATAATGACATTATAAAAGTTCTCACTATTAGCATCAAGAGGTCTTTTACAGCAAATTGATTTGCTTTGTACTGATCTTCATAGAGAAAAATATTTATAAAATATTTTGTTTTCTTAAAGAACTGTATTGATCGCACTTAGCTCCCTACCTGTACATAGAGATAGCCTTAATTTCTGTTGTACACAGTTTAGAGGGAAAGGAAACCTCAAATCTAATTAAGGGCATGGTGCATGAAAGGGTTAACTTATTGTAAGTCAAGATGCCTGCTGTTTAAAAAAGCTACACAACTAAAAGTGGTATAGCTCTCCCTCAACAATGGAAAACATATAATGGATGAGTTGGACTCAATTTGTCACGCGCTCAAGTGCTTATCTTTTAATGGACACCTTGCCTGTTCCTTGTATATATAAATGTATTGTGTGCTTGTTCGTTACATGGAACAGCAGCATGATTTGCATTGAACTTTGCCACTTTGTTCACATGTGCGTAGCGGCACTCCAACGTATTGCAGAAAATTGTTTTATAAGCTTCAATTGCTAACCCCTGGTTTATAAACTAGTACAGGTTTATTGCTGGTTCAGGGCTGAGGCTAAGGCACTGATGCTAAGGAAGAAGGGCTATAAGAGTATTTCCTGGGAGTTGCATCTTATAAAATTACTTCCCCACCCCCCACCCCGAGGCTAGATGTTTGACGGGGAGCATCTCAGGCTCAGTCATTGTAAGGTCTTCTAAAACCTTTTAACTACTAAAATGTTAGATGTTTAAGAAAGTTATTTTAGGGTTCTGTCATGAATTGGTTCGGAACTCACTACAACAACCCCATTACAAAGCTTCTATTAAATATACAAGAATAAAAATTAAAAAAAAAAAGTTAAGTTTTCATTTCCATCCTCTATCTGCTTTTCCGTTGAGCTGCATGTACTCTTACAGAATGAAAAATCCCCTTGGTTGTCTTAGATGGCCTTACTGTCAGTGTTAACTGTTTTGGACTGCTTGGAGATTTGTTAAAAATAGTCTGCTCTGGCAACCTGGACTTACTGGTGTTTAAGGCCAAATTTACTTTCTCTAAACTTTTTCAATGGAATAGAAAAAAGGGTTGTAGTTTGTTTACGTACTTTCTGGCTGCTATGAGACTAGAAGTGTAACCCAAGTTCTCATAAGCTGCTCCAAAGTATAATAAACTTTAGCTTGTGTCGATTAGTTTAATCCACATTTTTTGTTATGTTTCGGAAATGTGGCTGTCTAACCTGAGGATAGGCTTGAGGTGGAAGATTACAGGAAATAACGAGGGAGGAAAAATTGCACGGAGAAGAAAATGATGAATAGGGGTGATGCCAAGTATTGGATTTGATCTCAGGATTTAAGGATACTTAATGTAGACAATAATGTTGCATATTCATTTACTTTCATATTGGGGACAGAGAAAGGTAGGACTGTGCTGGAATATAATCCGGGGGACATAATCGTACTAAGAATTGTGACAAAGAAACTTTTTTCCTCTCCTTTAAGTCACAAATGTCTAAACTCAAGTGGGAGATGTTTATGCCATGACAAGATAGTCTAGAGATCAGCCAACTGGCCTGTGTCAAAACCATGTGAAGAAATACAGCTGTAATTAAAGCTAAATCAGTGAATATGGACTTCGTGACAGTGTCGCAGTGGAGGAATACTTGAGATGCCTTGCCTAGAGTTCGGCTTTTGTAGTCAAGTACTCTGCAAGAACAGAGTTCACTAAGGTCGATACAGGTCTAGTTCTATCACAGCATTTTGGACTAAGAAACAGTAGTTCTTATGAGGGGCTTTGGTAAGATGACATCAAGGTACTGTAAGGGTGAAATTGAGAAACTTGATATGAATGACAAAACACTCCAGGATGGAGAGAGACTAATGTTTTGAGCTGTTTATTTTGGAGAAGAATTTAAAAAATCAAAATAATTAGTTAGAAAAGATAGGTTAAGCACTCTTGTTCTGTTATCTGTAAGGAGTCATGGAGTAAATCTATTAAAAATTAACATTCCTTGTAAAAGAGATTTTAAAACAAAATACAAAGTTGTGTATTTTATTTACCATTAGTTGTCTTTGAGGCCAGGAACTTGCCATAGTTAAAAGCTCTCTGGGATATCTGTGTAGCTATCAAGAATATCCAGAGCTGAGAACACAATATTTAGGAAAACTGTGACCTTCAGTTTGAGCAATTTAACTCATGTTACTACCAATGGCTAAAATGAGAGAGATTCCCTTGTTGCCAGTAATTAACCAGATCTACCTGACTGTTCATATTCATATTGGCCAGTTGGATTATATCCAGGAACTGAAGTTCTTATTCTCCAAACCATGTCTTGTCCTTGGAACAATGTTTATTCCAGGTACAGAATCATTCTGAGGAAAAAGACTTGTTCTGAATGATGCGTTGAGCATGTATTTCTGCGTGCGAGTTCTTCACCTGAATCAGTGGCTTTCCTCAGGGCTGGCAGGGTATGTAGGCAAGAAGGAAAAGTCAGTCCTGTGCTTTCGTGTCAAATACCAGCCTCTACATTTTTGAGGTCAGGGGAACCTTTTGTTGTGGCTAGGCTATTTTAGAGGCGGCTTTGCAGAATTTTTTGTGTGCTCTTGCTTTTGGTCAGAGGATACTGAACAGCATATCTTGCTGTTTGTAACCCAGTATGTCATCTGTGTTTCTGTTTAAGGTGATAATGATTCCAAATTAGGGGAGAGGAAGGAAATAAGGATTTTGGTAGTTTATGCGTGATTAAAGTGGGATGAAAAGTATGTTAAGATTGGTATGGAAAATGAGTCACTTCTAGCAATGGAGCCTACTACTGTGACGAGAAGAGTCCTTTTTGCAGTAGGGTGGAATTCACGGAAAAGTAAGGAAAGCCTGGGATATGATGGCTGAAATAGGCTAATGCGAAGCTTCTGAAAGTTCATGTGAAGATTTTATTCCTATTTTAAAAATTTTAACCAAAAAAAATGCTGCTCAGTAGAATGTGTAGTAACCTTAGGCCTTGAAGCTGTCGTTTCTTAAATATAAAATATTTTGTATCAGTAAAGAGAACTTAAGTGTTCACTGTCTGAAGTACTTGCACTGAGTTCATTCAAAGAGCAAGCGATCATTTGGACAAGAGATTTGACCAAGCTCAACGTTTTTGTATGCACTTCCCATAAAATTGCATAGGTATTGAACACCTGTGAGTACTCAGCTGAGTAGGTAAGATTTGTGTAAAATACAGGTTTGTTTTTCTATTTGAGACCTTTATATAGAAGTGGTCATTAATGTGGAATCTGAACATCTCGCTGTATATATGTACTTTGGTCACTATTACACATGGCAGAAACTGATTGCAGAAATGTTCCGGTTAAATTTCAGTTTATGAATGCGAAAGGCTGAAATAACACATTTTAACTTGTAATTTTTTTTTTAAAAGATACTTAAGAAGAGCAAAGCGTGAATATTTGGTTTATAGATGGGCTGAATTCACTCAGTAGCTAAGTTTTCTCACTGAGCAAAGAAATATTTTGCCATAAATTAAAAATTATATGGTATCTGGCTAAAGTAAATATTACAAAAGTGATGTGAAAATGTTCATAAATACCCTTTAGCTTAATTGTTTTGAAGTTGATATTTTATGAGCACATGTGATTTTTGTAGCACACATAGTGAATGTGAAACTTGTTTTGTTGTAAATGGCATCCAGTCATTGTCAATTTTAATATCGGACATTGGAGCTGTTTTCAGTTTTGGACAGGTTGGTGTTGAAGAGCTAGATGCCTCCTTTTCAACGCTCGCAGTTGAAAGATCCCTGTATCAAATTGAACCGTTACTGACAATACCGAGGTTTGGGGTTTTTTTAGAGATGTTACCTATGTAAAAGTACAAAAAGTGAAGTACATTCATCAAATGCTTGTTTATTTATATTCTGCTACTGGTGCAGAAGTCACTGGAGTACTTCATTAGACTATGCGGCTTGTCTGGAGCTGTCTGTTCTCTGTGTGTCCTTAGAATATCCAGCCTGAGATGCCTGGAGAAGGGAAGGCTAACTTCAACCACTGTGCAGTTTGTTTTTACCACCTGTGGTTACAGGTTAGAACATAACCTGAAGTCTTTAAATTTGCTTACTAATATAGTGTCATCTTTTCTAAATAACTGTACATAATTTCATATGCGATCCTCTGTGCTAGACCAGAAGTCTGACTTTCAAGAAGAAAATTTTCACCTTTGCTTGCCAGGGACTTAACCCCACCCAGCTTTAACTTTAGGCTTTAAAAATTGAGTCAGCAATATCTGTCAGTAACAAATTTAGTGGTTGCATCTATATGTGAAGCACGTCACTGAAAGCTATGTATCTGTAACTAATTTCATAAGAGATCCTAAAGAGTTAGATGAAAATCTTCCTGGTGAAGATGTTGGTGTGTCTCTTCAGATTCAGAGATGTCCAAGGCACCAGCTGCTGAATACACACTGTCAAGGAGCGCTCAGGCTGCTTCTTCAAGGTACGTGCACCTAAAGGCCTGTTCTCCTGCCAGGTAATCTGAGGAGCAGGAGAGGTGGAAAGGAAAGCAGCCACACCACAGCCACAAAAGCAGAACTCTTCTCCTTGTAACGCTGGCCCAAGATGAGTTTTCCTGCAGTGTGGTATATAACCTATTGTAAGGGATACCTTTAGTATCATCTAATCCAGAACATATGATATATTCTGAAGATAAGCATGCAAATGTTTACGGCCTACTTCACAGCTGAAGAAGCTGGAAAGTAGTTCCGTTACATTATTCATAAGGTTGCTACTGCATGACACTTTCCTTGGTTATATTTACTCATTACACTTTTTAGTACTCTTGTCCAATATAGTCCTGTGACTTTGTATTATGCAAGAAGTGCATTGTTTGCTCCTAGTTGTAGTGAGGTGGGGGTCAGCCTCTTCTCCCAAGTAACGAGCGACAGGACAAGAAGAAGTAGCCTCAAGTTGCACTAGGGGAGGTTTAGATTGGATATTAGGAAATATTTCATCTCTGAAAGGGTCATTAGGCATTGGAAGGGGCTGCCCAGGGAGGTGGTGGAGTCACCATCCCTGGAGGTGTTTAAGAAAAGGCTGGACGTGGCACTTAGTGCCGTGGTCTAGTTGACATGGCGGTGTTAGGGCACAGGTTGGACTTCATGATCCCAGAGCTCTCTTCCAACGTCATTGCTTCTCTGATTCTGTAGTTTGGGGCACAGAGTTCTGTTTCCCTTTTTAGGGTTTTAAAGCCAATTTTGTAAGTGGTGCTGCCCTGAGTAAGAACCTGTGGTTTCTGCCTTGTCCAATTTGAATGACTACAGGCAGATTCTGGGACTTGCTGTGCAGAGGACTTGGATACAGAGGATTATAACTGAAGTCTTCGAGGAACACTTTTGCTAAATCCTGAATATCCTGTATTGTCCATGAGTGAAAGAATTTAAGGCAGCTAAATTACCCTGACAGGTGATTGCTAGAGGCTACAAATCAAAAGGGAGGTATTTCATCCCACTAAAGAATTTTAAGTGGAGCATCACAGATGTAGTCTGGCTAGAGAAAGCTGATCGTGGGTAGGTGAAAGGCAGTAATGTAGCTGCAGCATTGGTGAGCGTTGTGGTGCAAATCTGAGGGGAAAATGGCTGAAGTAAGTACCTTTGCCTTCTCGCTATTCTGCTCTTAGGCATGTGAATCTATCTCAAAAACAATCTTCTTTTCCCTCCGTCTTTAATTCTTCCTTTCTAAATAAAAAGATAATTCAGTAGAATAATGTATTTAGATTGCATCGGGGGAATGTGTAACAATCTGATGCTGAGTAAGCTAATTAAATTCTTTTGTTCCCTAATATTGAGTGGTTTATTTTGCAAGCAATAACTTACCAGCTAAAGGAAATAGAAGGACTTACCATGTGATACCATGACATCACACATCTTCCTGCCTTCTCTGAAGACTACAGATTTTCTGTTCTTCTTTCTCTGTCTCTTACTGATTCTTGAGCATCGAATGTCTGTAGAGGAAGCTTGGGATTAGCAACAGTGAATATTGTAGTAGTTGGGACCTTCTCTTTAAAGAAGGGAGAGGGGACTCAGTCTGCCTCAGGTTAAGGAGGGCTGTGAGCCACCGTCTGAAGGACTCTGTTGAGACGCAATGGCTGTTCTCTCTTGCTTCCTTCCAGCAGATGCCTATCTGCAAAGGAGAGTCCTTTGCCCAAACTTTATTTGGCTGGATCAAGGTGGTTTCCTGATCAGGAACACTGAGGCGCCTTATAGATGATAGAGAAGCAGACCTCTTCTTAAACCTTTCACTTCAGAGCTGCCTGTTTCTCTCCATTTTCTGAACAGAGTTGGGAAACTCTTCTGACTTTACATGGTATGACTTATTAGCCTGGGTCAGGTACTTACTTTAAGTGTTGCAGCCTTTGAGTTAGTGTCTAAATTAACATCTGAAGTGTCTGAAAAATGTCTTAATACACAACATGTAAGCATAGTTATCTGCCTTCTAGAGACGGAATATTGTTAAGTTTTACCAAAAAGCTTTATAATCCATGCTCATCACTTGCCACGGATTACTTTTGGAGGCTATAGTGTCTTCTGTATTCATGCATTTCCACAGGGAAAGCAAAGAAAAATAATTTAATCCTGGAACAACCACTCTCATAGGAGATGACTTAATTGGTTTTGAGGCTTTTTTTTTGTAAATGCCAAAACAGGATTTATTATTTGTCCATCATTTCAGTAATATAAAAATACTCTGATTTTAAGTAAATGGTTACTATGTACACACATCATAAAAACTTCCTATGAAACATGTGTTGCTATGCTTTTATTTTTCTGACATTTCCACTATCCTCTTCTTTCTGAGATTAATTTGCAATGAAGTGAAAGAAACCATCTTTAGGTCATATGATAGCTAACTCAGTTCTGTCATTATTTTAAAAGGGGGAAAAAAAAAGTCAGTGAGGTGACTGGAAAATTTGAACTTCTTGGTTTTGAGGAAATCCTGTCTTTTTTTACTACGTTACTGAATATTGTAAAATGGGTGTTGACAGTAATGATATTATCAGGTCTGGACCCCATGCACTACGGATGAGCTATTTGCCCTGATTTTTATAGGCCTGGTCCAATGACATAGAATGGCATGAATCTTCTTTGTAATTAAGCCATTTAAATAGATGCTGTGTTTAGCAACTTGTACACTTTTATAGAGGCATTTTGTCAGTCTAAAAAGACTTCTTGTTATTGTAGAATATGAGGTGGGGAAGGAGAGGACAGCACTTGGTGTGTCAAGATGGGTACAAAACAAGCTACAACTCTTAAGACTGTGAACAGTAATAGAAGGAAAAATACTATGGAAATCTTTTCTATCTATAAACCAGGTGGATGAAGCTTTCATGATAGCTAGCAAATCATCCAGAACTCAGATCACAGTGGTAATGGTGGATAAAAATTAGGCAGCTGTTGAGAAAATAAGAATATTTTCCAGTAATTTTTTTAGTGTATTTGCTGTTGACAACTTTTTGCTACATAAAGCGGAGGAGCCATCTATAGGAGAGAGACTCTGCATGTGATTCAAAATGGGGAAGTTAGTGGAAACATGAAAGTTGAGGAAAGTTTGGGTAAATGTGACTTAAGTGAGAGTTTGTGGTCCCTAGTAACAAAAGGAGGGAAGAATGCTAAAGTAAAAACAATGCATTTTGTGAAAGAAGGCTACAGTAAATACAGAATTGGTAGATAAGATCTCTCTAGTCAAGCCTCAAGGGGAAAAGGAATTACGGAGAAGTGATGCTTTGTCAGAGATAATACTAAAGCACAAACAATGCTAATGCAGAGATTTAGACTTTAATTAAACTGTAAATTCTTCGTTGACCTCTGAGACTTTCTCGTTTGCTGAGGAACAGAATAAAAGATTTGTATGAGAAAGGGACAAATTTAGGTAGGGAGCAGGGAATGGGGACACCCAAATTAACTGCATTTCATTTTTAAGCAAGAGGCATTAAGTCTCTTGACACACATCCACCTCCAAAAATGTTCTGACACACAGTAAAAGAAGAGCCAAAGAAAGTGTTTATAATTTATAAGCCTTTCCTCTAATGACCAGAAAATGATACTGAGGTCTAAAGCTTTTAATCTATTTATTGTGCAAGATTTTGCTAAGAAAAGTCAGCTACGTATAGTTGGCTAGCATGGTACTAATGCCGAAACAGCATTCTGCCCTCTGTGTATGCAAATTATTTGTTTCTGAAAGTTAAATAATATTATGAAATGTGAAAAAATGTCACCAACTCTGTGGCCAGTTTTGGAATACCATAGATTTTAATTTGAAAGTGTTACATACATATCTTTGGGAGTTACTTTAATATTAAAAATATTTAGAAGTTCCCTAACTTCTCAGTGTAAAAACTTGGTTTCTGAGATCTTTTCTTTTGGAGTTTATACTCTTGACAATCTGACTGGTAATGTTTCAGCTCAATAAATACCTCCTTTGGTTGGAAATACCAGAAGTTTATTTTTAAATTGTGCTGCATTCTTCTGACCTGTTTGCAATGAAACCAGCAATTGTTTATGCTAAATTTAGTGTGATAATGTGTATACTATGCCATTTAGAGAATCAAGCTTTACATATTTAATCAAGAATCTGTACAGAATATAATACCATATGTAGGTGACATAACTAATGTATAATGCTTTATTTTAGGCAAACATAACTGCCTGCTTCTGCAGGAAGAGTATTACTAGCATAAAGTCAACAGCATATTCAAGGATGAACCCTCCTAGTCTAATTTAGCCTGTGCTGGCGTAGATACTCGGTTATAATACAGACTTCTTCAGGCAGCTATCAGATCTTTTTGGTTACCAAACAAATAAGATTTTATCTATATTATAAAACAGGACTTCTGCTACAACTGGGATAGCTGAATGAAAGAACCAGTAGTGGTACCTTCACTTCTAGATTCTGCTCTCTTCCACGCAAGTCTTAGGGAGCAAAGTGGTTTGTTCTGTTTTATAGACAGCTGAGGGGGCCGTCAAATGCCAATTAGGGAAGGCAGTGATATTTTTGAGCACTGAATGTGGATTTCACTGTGGTAGGTCCATGTGAGAATGCCAGAATATAGTATAAAAACAGTAAAAGGTCACTGCCTACTTCCCCCCCGCCCCCCCGTAACCATTATTTGGAGCATATTTCAGATGCTCTTCTCATCTCAAGGCTCTGAAATAAGTTTTCATGTTTTGGGTTTTTTTAGTTCATTTCATGACAGTTATGTCAGTTGCTTTAGCTGGTTCCCATCATTTAAATCAAAGGATCAAAGTACTTGCATCCTCTGGGACAAGTATAAATAAAAAGAATTGAAATATTCTTAGAAAATATTCTTATTATACTGGGGATCATTTGCTAACTTAGTTTTTCCAAGGGATGAAACTAAGTGAGAAAAAGCTGGTGCCAACTCGGCCTTCTGAGTAACTCTGAAATATTGCCAGTGACTTAAGTAAATTATTCTTAGCAAAACAAAATTACTTCAGGAATATTACATGTATTATATGTATGGCATTTTACACACAGTTCAGCTCTTTCAGGAGATCACGGTATTAAGAACACAACTTTATTAGTACGTTTCAGGAAGCTCAACATCTTAAGCATGATCTGTGTAACATTCCTATGGCTTATAGCTGGGCGAGATGGATATACCTTAACTGTGTTGACACAGAGCTGTGATGGCTGTTGGGGGGAAAAAAAAAGCTTGCAACTAATAAAGAAAAGTGGCACTTTCATTAAATTTCATTGTAACCCCACTTTTTCTTGGAATGAATTTTAACTCAAAGTTTCTGTTGTAGAGGATAGAAGTCTCAGCTTTCTCCATGCCAATATTTCTTGCTTTTTGTTCTATTAAATGTTAAACTCTGTAACACCAATTAAATCTACCGTAAATTAAGCGTAAGTAAATATTTAATCTTTTTGTGAACTTTCAATGGTATACTAGTGGTTTCTCTTTTTCTTTGAATTAGATGGAGAGCAGAAGACTCAAGTGATGATTCATGGAATTGAGCCAATGCTGGAAACACCCATACAGTGGCTAAGCGAACATATGAGCTACCCAGATAATTTTCTCCACATTAGTATCATTCCCCGACCTACTGATTGAAATTCAGCTATATTGGTATGATGATCATTCGCAAGCTGGAATTATAAGGGCATGTCAACTTCTTGCTTCTGTCAGTCTTGACAGAGGCAGCCTGACCAGAAAAAAAAAACCCAACCCAAAACAAAACAAGAAGTCCTCACTGCTGCAAGCCAAACAGGAAGAGAGATCCTATCATCAGATAAGGGCAATTGGGCTGATCTTATTTTGCATCACCGCTGCTTTTCTTCACCGCTGTAATTAAATCAGTTGCGATATGAAAGAATTTACAGGACCTCTGCAAGTCTGCTGTTTTCTTGTAAAATATAATGAAGCTGAAACTGTCAGCCGAAGAGCGAATGGAAATATGCCACTTGATTGTATTTCTGATTAACAAATAAACAGGGCTGTTTCCTAAAGCGGTAGTGTTTCAACTTTGAGAGTGGAAACATTGGTTTAATTTTCTAGAAAGTTAGACTCTGAGAGATTCAGTTACCAATAGCTTTTTGTAAAAGATCAAATTACTGTAAGCCCATCTTTCCTTAATGAGAAGTTCATGTTTACAGTATGTGTATTGGTATGCAAATGATCTTTTAACTTTGATAACAAGCAGTGAGAGATTTTAAAGTAAACCCAAGAGCATGTTTTGTCATTTTAAAACATGCACAACTTAATAATTTATGAATACTTTTGATTTGTATGCTGTCACTGAATACTCCAGTATGTTTATTATTCAAACCAGTTTTCATAGACTAGCAATGATGTAGGATAATTTGTCTCAGGATTTGTCATGGCATTTCTTTGTGCTCATCTAAATTTTTTTTAAACTAAATTAAGAAAATATTCTTACAGAAAAGTTAAAAAGTAAACGGATGTTGCAAACAATTGTATCCTGCTGTTTATTCCCATAGACTAGAAAACAGTTAAAACATAGAACGATGAACAGATGTATTGCTTTTTAATAATTTTGAATTTTGGAAAGCTGAGGCTTTTCCAGGCTAATACTTCCTTACATCTGAGTTTAGTTTTCTACTGTGGTCCCTGAGCCATCAGTCTGAAATTTGGAAGCTTCTAATCTCATTGCACAGATTTTTCCTTAGTTTAGCAGATGTATTTTTAGGTTATTGGATCACTTGAGTTGCTAAATGTTTGTTACCATTGTGGCCGCTACTAGGACTCTACCGGGTTTTTTTTTTTTTTGTTACACTGAATTCATCAAACTGTGTGCTCTATTGCTTTGTCTGCAGTTTGCAGCTGTTTGTGGCATAAGACTATGTTTATATTAGACATATTACCAAATATGTCAAATATTATCAAATATCAAGAAAGCATGAGATTTTTTCTTTCAAAATTTGTAGCTTTTGAAGTTCCTTCTCAAAGTTTTGGCTTGCAAATGTCCCGGTAACTCGCAGCACTGTTCCCATTTGTTTCCATGCTCCCTTTACAGTAGGATACTTAACTGTATCTGAAAAAGAAGAAACTGAAAATCAATCAATCAAACAAAAACCTCTTTAAGAAGCAAGAGGGGAAGGATCTCCTTGGATGAGGACAGAATTGAGGTTAAAAGAAGACCTAAGGGCAGGAAAAAGTCAGCAGACAGAGAATATTTTAAATGTAAATGAGGAAATAACGTTAAGGAGATGGAAGAGAAAAGGTAATAGTGAAATAAACCTATGCTGTATTCCGTGGGTCATGAAGAATTTTTAAAACAAACCAAACCATGCTGACCTGTGTTTATGCAGAATTGAAATATAATATTCTTATAGTGGGATGATTTGGTTGAATTATTCTAATTTCCAGTTTTGTTTGGAATTTTTGTTACAGTGTTGGATTGGCATTTATAAACTTCCTTAGGCAGACACATCTAAGTACTCTGGAAAATTTCAAAGTCCTGCCAACGGACAAAGCAAATATTTTGTAGAGTCTTCATATTTTAAAAAAAAAAAGTCTTTTGTAGGAATCATTTTTCCATTAAGCAGGATAAGAGGCAGTCCATTTTAAAAAAAATTGTAAAGATTGTGTTTCCTTCGTTTTAAGGTAAGCTGGATTAAGTTACTAGCTATTTTAATATATTCTACACCAGCGTTTTAAGTATACAGCTCTCGTCTCATGGCCCATATTTGCTCATAAATCCAACTTTTAAGGCCTAGCATGGAACAAAGAAATAGCTTGGCTTTAAAACATACTCTTTCTTCTTATTTTAACTATTTAAACTTTATTAAAAAATAAACCAAAGTTTGAGTCTGTCTTTATTTCCGGCTAAATAAGGATCTTTGTCATGTAGTGACAAAAACATTTAATTAATAAGTAGGAACTTCTTAAAGAGCTGGTTGTGTGGTGCATCTAAACAAAAGCACATCATCACAAAAATGAAGTGGCGTCTTTGCTTTACCTGATTTAAATCACATTTTTGTAGTTTCTTTTACTTAATGTGTGAATAACAATAGCGACAGAAGGTGCATTGTGGCTTAATTAAATGCTTTGCTTTGAAATGATGTAACTTCTGGAAAAAACAGGTTTGGTCTAAATTGGTCTGAATCTAACATAGTAATTTCGATAATAAGGAAAAGTGCCAAATGCACACACACTTCTCGACATTTAGAATTTAAGTGTATCTGGTGAGCAAGTTAAATCGTAGTTTAAAAAAGAGCAAAATACAGAGCTTGTTGCTGTCTTCACTGTATTTCATGTTGGTTGGCAATGGCTACCTCCATTTTTGAATGTTCAGTGAAGAAAGAGTGAATTTTCCAACAGAAAGATGTTGGAACCAGATATAATAGAGCGGACTAAGGAGAGGGGTTATTGCTGGGAAATGAGCAGAGCTCCTACAATGGCGTGTTAGGCTGCTGCAGCACCAGTATTCCTGGCTTCCCCTTAGGTACAGAAAATTCAGAAAAGGGAGTGGGAATTGTTTTGCTCCAGGGGCAGTGGTTCTCACAGGGAATATTGAGGGGGGTTCTGAATGTCCCTGTGTGGAAAGGAGAAATTGGGGCTGGTATAGGGACTGTGCTGCCTTAGTGGCAGAAGTGCAATTAAAAAGCTGGGTAAGTATATCGCTGTGATGGGGAAATTGTGCACAAACGTGAAGAAATATTAAATCTTAAGGACAGATCAGGCACAGGAACGTGCAGTATGAACTAGCTGTTACTAAACCTGCAGAAACGAAGACTGTTGAGCTACTTCAAACCCAGTTATTTCTCTGCGAAGAGTTTTGAGAGCTGTGGAGCAAGCCAATACGAAGGTTACGTTATGAAAAGGGTAAGAGCTGGTTGCCTGTGATAGCGGTTATTGGGCTCTGTGACTGGGAAAGTCCTTTGAGTTCTGTATTCCTGCCTGTTTTGCTCTGACAGCCAGATACCTATCAACTGATGAAGACTCTTGATCATCACTTCCAGCATTACTTATATCTTCCATAACAATTATGGCTTTTTAAAAAATTTTATTTCCTTACATGGTGAATGATGTCTGAGTGACAAGTTCTTGTTTATGGCACTGAGGATAGCTGGTGTTTTTTCAGTTTCAGTATTTAAGAAAATCTGCATCTTGGCTGTACAAGTGTGTTAGCGCACTCTTAGAAGACTTCCAGGGCTAAAAAAAATGACTGCTCCCTTTAGAGAATGTTTTAAGCATTCTCTTAATGTTTTAAGCATTCCCCCCCC
>NW_009612354.1:50003-63667 GCF_000690535.1 Cariama cristata
GTATCAGAATAATAAGGCTTTTGGAAGGTGACTTTAGCCATTGATTTTAGCAGTTTATTTGGACCGGAAAGAGATTCCTGAAGTGTGGTTTGTTTTTTTTTTTCTTTCCTTAGGATGAGAAAGGGTCTGCACGGAGGTTCTTAGAATATCACATCACATACAGAATGGATTTCTGAATTAAAGCAGGTAGGTGTCTAGTCTGCCTTAAAACTTCTAGTTTTGAGACTGGGATGGTGACATTTCAAAATGTCACACTAAACCTGAGTAATATCTCTTGAGAGAGAGAGAAAGATGTGAAGTTTCAAATGCTCAGAAGTAGATTTCAGATTTCTGTTCTTCCAAGTCATGCTATCAAATTAGCTTGAGGAAGAAGAGTTTAAAATGAGAGAGATGTTTTCTTTCCTTCCCTTGCCTTTCATGTCTCTACGATTCAAGTAATTAAGTTCTTTTAACTGTGAAATGAAACACTAGTTTCTCTAAACAATAGACTAAAGAACACAAAAGAATATAAAGCTTCTTTCAAATACAGCTATGCAAACAGGTACATGAAGAGGAGTTGTGTGTAGGTCAGGTTTTTATACATATAAAATAATTAGTAATTATACAAAGTTTAAAGGTATAGGTTTCCACATGGTTTTAATAGTATTAATATGGATAAAAAACACTTAAGGTAGAGAGAGAGAGGCAGTCAAACACCATGTTAGGGTTGAAGGTTGGAGGAGCTTGACTTTACTGCACTTGAAACTGCCAAAATGCGTCAGATTTTAAAATAGCACTTTCCACTGAAGTTGTTTAAAGCCTTAATCCTTGCATCATTTCACTAATATAGGTCAACAGATACAATAAAATGAATACATTGTGGGAACAAATGTGTGATCTAGTTACTAATACACATGCATTATATTCTTATCTTAGCACTCACAGTAATTGTGAGTATTGTACGGTGGAAAGAGTAAAGCCGATACATGATATGGTTTGCATCTGCTAGAATTTGGAGGATCGCTTGCTAGACTTTGTCATGTTCATTTTGCAAGTTCACATGCACGTTTTAAAAACTACTAGAAGTTAGATCCTCTTTCAGAGAAAACCAGAAAAAAAAAATAATGTTGTTCACTAAACCTCTCCCTTCAGTGGGTGCCTTCTAGTGAAATGTATGCGGAGAGTACACGTGCAAAAGCTGATGATGTCTTCTTTCATACAGATAATGTATATAATATGTTGAGATTTTGTTGCTTAGGGTTAGTAGTGACCCAACTGCCATAAACAAGACAATTTGTAATTCAGCTAGACGGAGGCACTCACGAGTATTTTCATCGCTGCAGAATTAAAGATCAGAACAGAAACTATCTGGCTGAAACTTGCACATTACATGCTCTTCTAGCTATAATTAAAATAATCTGCACTTCACTTGATTTCCATCACTCGTATGTGCACACGCCTTCACTGGATTTTTTTCCACAGCTGAAAATTAGTGAAATAAGCTGGTCGTCCTTCATGTTAAGGTTTATCCGAGTCTGTACAAGGCAAACGGGAGGCAGAGCTCGGGCCGTGGGCGTGGCCCCCCAGCCCTGAGGTGCCCGCATGACCCAGGAAGCGATACGGCTTATGCGCTGTTCACGCTGCCACAATTTTACCATACGATTCCTGTCCCCTACTTGCAAACTCTTCTTGAATTCTATTTTTTTATCTAATCCTTGACCTCAGCCGACTAGAGATGAGGTTGAACCTACCCCTTGCCCTCCGGCTCCCGTCTCTCCCTTGCAGGCTTGCTATCGGTAATTGTACAGTGAGTTTGACTAAAACCCCGATCTTTGGAGCACTCTGTGACCCTTCTGGCACAGCTTCTTCTTCAACATCTGAGGTGTGAGTTCGTTTCTGCTGGCTGTTACCACAAACTGGGTAGCCCTGTAGGAAAACAGTGAGAGAAAGGTGCGGAGGAGGGGAGAGGGAAACGAGCAGAGTTAAAAAACAGTGAAGGTGGGGCTCGAGAGAAAAATACTTCGTGGGGAGTGAAATGACAGAGCTAGATTCTCGATCTCACCTAGGTTTCTCGTTCACTCATCGTCTTACAGCTCCCACCATGTGCTTTCCTTTCCGTCCTTTCCATGAACTGGCTTTCACCTGCGAAGAGAAACGTCTGGCACCTCTGGTGTCACCGTCTGCCATGGCTGCCTTCTCCTTGGAGCGAGCAGTACGCTGGGAAGGGTGTATTTAACTCTCTTGTTTTAGCACGTTGCTTAAGAAGACCTTTATTTACAGAAATGGTTGCAGAGCTTCTTCCTCTGCAGCACATCCTAGGCCTGGGCCTCCTTCAGCTGCAAGGGATCGGGAGGTCCTGCACAAAATGGTGACACGGTTTGCGCAGGCACTTCTCGTTACTGTTTTAGTACGTTGTGTGGTGGAAAACCGAACCATCAGCATTGCTTTTTTTATTCAGGGAACGGATGATGGAGTCACTTGAGGACCTTTGTGTCATGAAAACTACTGTTTCATGGTTCTGAAGTTTTACTTTATACTGTTCTGAATGTTTCATACAGAACAGCAGAATACGTTTTCGACATGTGTAATAAATACCAAAGCCAGTTTTGGTCACAAACCTTTTCTGTTTCATTTTCCAGTCAGAATAAGATTCCATTGTATGGGTTTAGTTGTAGAAAAATATGTAGATATTCATAATCGGGCTGTATAGGCAGTAGAGAGAGGACGTGTCATTTTTCATCAGCAGCACTTCTGCACTTTGTATTTTGACACCTTTACACAGGAAGACACCCAAGGATTTCTACCTTTCTGCTGAGGCATGTTTTTGCTGAACCAGCCAGGCAGTTTCTCTGCCAATTTGGGGGATCTGTTCCCTTATGGAAACCATCCAGTTTTATTTTATTGTATATAAATTTATACTTGACAGCTGTTGAGGAGATCACTGGAACAATAGCCATAATGGCAATAAAAAAAAAAAAAAATTCAGCTTAATTTATTGCTCGAATGTCCTTCACCAAGAAATCATAGTGTCAGTTTTTAGTGGAATTAGTGGTGTCCTACTTGTGATTGTGCGTTCAATTATTTCAGTGGTAAAAGGGCACGATCCTAATGGGTCAGCTTACAATTTCCTTGAAATATATCACGTGTTTCTAATTAATATGCCAATAAGATGAACTATTTGGTCTTTATTTTATCTCTTACCAAAACTTGAATGCATTCAAGGGTTCTGCTGCGATTGGCTTCCTCAGGGAGATGCAGCAGTTGTATCCCCTCTGGCCTCCATAAATCATGTTGGGTCCGGTGTCTTTTGGGAGCATGGGGGAAAAATATTTCAGTTCTCTGAAGCCTACCTACTTGTCCCTGTCCCTCCCTCCTTCCCCAAACTAGATGCCACAATTTTCCTTTTTTGTTGCATGCTTTGAACAATGAAGCAGGTGAGCTGTAGCTACTAGGCTTAAGGGTTAATTCTTCAGCTAGCATTTCAGGGGACTCTCAAATTTAGGTCGTTCAAGTTTTTGAGCAACACCTCTAACAGAGACTTGGTTTGGGGGAACCATGCAAGCTTCCAGCAAGGTGTAAATTAAATTATCTTTAAAAATTGGTACTCAAGTAAGTGGAAGTAGCCACAAAGGCTGATACCTGCCTTTGTTCACATGTGTTTTGCTGTGTCTGTGTAATCAGCTTTCTGTATACTTTCAAAAAGCGAACCTAACTGAGATCATGTGACAGTGTATGGAAGAGGAGTATTGCACAATCGCCCTCCCCCTGCCCGCACCCGAGTCAGTCCTTGCTTGTGTCACCTCAGGCAATTAACAGTGCTTCAAAACCGCGTGCAGCTCCTGTTCCAAAATGCCATTTGATGGTATCAGGGGGCTTGAGAGTTCAAGAAAAAAATAAATTTGTTTATTTTTTAAAGGGAGTTTATTCTTCATCATGAGAAGATGCTGAAATAATCAAAGGCGTCGAGTGTGCAGCATCAGCGAGTAGGTCTTTGCTGCAAGGTATTGTCTGGTTGGGATAAAAACACATTCTTCATCTTTAATATAGTATATGCTTGAAGTGAGCCGTAACATATTTAGGTGTTGTGCTTTGAGCCTAATGTGTTGTGAGGCACTGTGCTGAAATGGATGCAGATATCATCGATGAAGGAGAAGATCCTTAACATTTTAACTTATGGGCATGTGCCGCAGTTACCACATAATGAACAAGGGTGTGAGCTTTTCAGAGCTGCCCTGAGATAGGGAACTTTTCCCTCCTGTTGTCCCAGGGTAAAGGGGTTGCTCGTGTCTCTGAGAACAGGAGGGTGCTTTCTCTGGCCTTGGCCAGGGAAGGAGAACATGAGGATGAATAATTGCTGTGGATTTGCCAGATGCTCTGTAACCACACATGCATCTCGACCAAACAGTAATGAGTCTGAGTGTTCGTTTTCACCTGCAGGATTTCTTCTGAGTGATTTTGGTTTTTATATCAAACAGGGTTTTCAGGGATTTGAAGTAACCTCACGACAGGGATCAATTCGTTAAGTAGCATTGGTGCTAATTATAATCAGTGGCTGTGATTTTTATTTACTTTCACTGTGCAATGAGATACGATTAAGTGTGAATGGTGTGGCTGGAAATTTCTTGGGAATTCTTTAAGTTTATTTTGCAATGGCAAATAGGATCTCAGGCGCAAGGGAATGCTCCTGCTCGTGCTGTCTTTGAGTGTTTTGGTGGGTCACTCTGTGCCTGGGGCACTGAAGTATCCCTCTGCCATTCAGATCATGTAGTAAGGGTGTTGTACTGGTGGAAAAATCTCCTTCCCCAAAATAAGGGCTGACCTAAACCTGAGTCTGGTGGTTCTGAATTCTGTCACTAATCCATTCCTCGAGCACAGCCGTGTTGTTGCTTGCTCAGCACTGTCTGCAGCTTTATCTGGATTCATTGCCTTACAGAGATAAAGCATGCTATTTAGTCTAAAAAAATCCTACCTCAACAAACAAAGAACATCTTAAAAGTTTTTAAAACTAGAGGCAGAAGCCAAGAGCTAGGAGGAGCTAGCAGCAAGTCCCATGATGTACCAGAAAGAGAGGAGCTCAAATCCTGCACTTTTCATCACTTTGCAAGCTTCTCGATGCAGCCGAAGAGAAGGGTTTCTCAGCGAGTTGTCTGGTGTTCAGATAGGGAAGGTAACTAGGGATGTTACTGTTGCTTATGGTCCTTCCACTTTGCAAGCAGAGTTTCTCAGCTTGTGCTGTGAAATCTGCTGTCCTTCCTCTGCAGGGATGTGGAAATTCAGCTTCCAGGAGAACTGTTATTTCAGTTTTACTGGGGGAATGAATTCGTAGAAATTTGGGGATGAAAGATCATGTTTAGAAGGCTGCTTAAGGCAGAAGGTCCTTCTCAAAGCTGAGTTTAATCCTGCTGTGGAGCAGGCACTGGTCAGAACGGTGGTTATGTTGAACCATCTGCTGATATGTTGAGCAAGCCTGTCAGTAATCTCTCTGTGATGGTTTGAAGCTCAGAAGGGACTGGTGCCGTCATCCTTTGCGGTGCAAAGTTTAAAGGGCGTGTGATACTGAATTCACAAGATGGCACAGTTTGGTAAATGATGCACAGCCCGTACGGTTTCTTTATGGGATGACTCTTTCATAGCATGGTACTCAATTAACATGAGAAGTATTGTTTTAATTATCTCAGCTGATGTTCCTCTGAAACTGCTCGGTGGGTAATTTTAATGGACGCGGTATGGAAATTGTTGCACTGGCAGGTACAATATCTGTTCATCTTATTTGTTTACAAATGTTCCAAGCAATCACATATGACACCTTCCTGCAAATGAGGTAATTCCCGCTTGGTGCTTAGGCCTCTAAAGAGAAAAACTTTAATATTGTAACATTAAAGGCAGACACTGCGTTTTAATCACTTGCCAAAACAGCTGAAAACAATTATTAATTAATAGGAAACATTGACTTGTAACTTCACAAGCTCTCCAAAGAAGCGTCTGTGACATCTTGCATCTGGATTTATGGATTATTTGGATACAGTGAAACTGGGCATCATACTGCAAAGGTTGACTGCTTTAAATGCATTTTAAGTGTACACATAGCGCTCTTAAAATTAGTATGTTTATAAACCTAAATTGGTTCAGTTGAATGCCTTTTGTTCTCTTTCTGGCCTCATTTGAAGCAACAACAAAAAGCTGTGCTTGTTTGTGTGTTTAACCAAAATGTTAAGTGCAATTAATCTACCAAAAGCACACAAATATTTTCTGAATAATAGAGGCGCCCCTTTCACAGTGTCTTTGGTATTTAGCACTATGGTTTGGAGAGTAGAAGGCAACTTTTTCACATCTCATAAATAAAATTTAAAAAATCTTTTGCTTGGCTTGTTTAATTTGAACCAATGCAATGCAGCACCCTCAGGTTTTCTTGACTGCTTTGATAAGGCTGAGGTTAGTACGTAGGGTTAGGGAGAGGCGGCGTTCCTAGTATTTTAGATTCTGGATCTTACTTTCCCTTCTGGAAAATATTGTGTCTGGCAAATGCAGCTCCCAATAAATAAGGAGGGGATGAATATTGCAGTCTGAGACAGAGCTCCTCTCTTTGATCTGACTTGGAGGGTGATTATGTAGGGATTCATCATGCAGATCTACTGGTTTTGCCTCTTTTGTCAAACAAAATAATAGAATTCCTTGGACTGTCAGAAACAGAGAATATCCAAAATATTTCAACAAGATCAGACCACAAGGGTTGGTTTGTTATCTTAATTGAAAATCTTGAGACATCCCAATTATTTTAACAATGGGAGAGTGGCTGCCTAGCCTGTCTGCTTCTAGCCAGTCCACTTCTCAGTTATTGAGAAATTCATGGGGAATACTGTGACAAGTTTAATAACTGTAGATTTTTTCATCAGTTAAAATCTTTTTTCTAGCAATCATGAGAGCTTTGCTTTACGCATTTGCTACTGAGACTCTTCTCTTAAAAAAAGCGTGTGATCTCATCTTCTATTTAAAATTCTGCTAGTCCTGCTAAACCAGCAACTCAGTTTGCCAGGTAACTCAATCAGAGCTCGTCTTCTGTGCATGGGACTGAGTCTTACTGCTGAGGGTTGGTCGGTCACGCCATGTAGCTTGGGTGAATGACAATGTGAGTGCATCCAGCGTCTACGCCTGGATATAGAGAGCCAGACACCAGACTTCATCCATGTCATTTGAAGAAAGGTCATCTGTGTCCCTCTTTAGCATGCTTACTTCTCAATAGTTCATAATGCTTGGGAATCTGCTTAGTTGTCCTTGTCCTTTTGATCAAGATACAACATTCATAGCTATTCACCAAGCTATGGACAACGGACAAGGGTCTGTGTAGTCCTATATTTATGGTTAAGAAGAAAATTGTTACGCTATTCAGAGGTTAAGTTATGCCTTCAGATAATAATGCTTTGCTTTTCCTGGAGTGTTTCGCACAAGTTGATCATAACGAAGTTGAACTTGTCCTTGTTTTATCAAATAGTTAGGGCTTCAGTGGCTACAGAAATGATGCCTACAGCTAGTTTCCCTTTCCTTTCTCCTCCCCACCCAGCGCTGTGCTCGTGTTGTTGGAAAGTGGGGTGGATGGTGCAGACACGTGGACGCAGCAGCTTAAAAGTCAGATGTATAGAAATGAGGGGCTGGAGTGACAGCTCTGCTCTCGTTGATAGGAGTCAATAACCTCAATAGCAGTGACCAGCTAAATATCTGAGGATTTTATGGGCTGAACTATGGCAACTGCACTACTTAAATTGATGTTTGTACCTGCTGAAGTCCTACGCATTTATCCTGAAAGTACTTTTTATTACAAACAGTAGCTGTTTGCACAAAACTTCATAATCTCAAAGCAGTTATCTTTCTGCAAGTAGTTAATTGGGTCATTACCAATTTTTCCTCAAAAGAAGGGGAAAAATTGATGACTATAATACTTATCAAATGCAGACCAAAAGGAAAGAGTAATTTCTGCAGTGGGTTGGCATTTTGTGTACTTCTGTTCTCTACCACCTGCTGCTTGGTATACTACTTAATCTGGAGACCAGTACCAAACATCCACCGTACCAGGCGTAGCAGAACAGTGAACTGCACTTATGGCATCTCCAGAACATTGTGACCATTCACAAAAGAAAGCGGTAGGTTGCTTCTGGTTACTGACTGGTGCATTAGATTTCTACTAGCAGAACAATTTTCAGGTTTCTAGGTTGTGTGTGTGGCAGATGGAAGTAATTGCTTTTAGTATGCTTTGGGGGTATTGCTGTCTGAACAAGAAAAAGACAGTGCAGCTTCCCTCTCCCCCCACCCAGGGTTTAGGATATGCCTGATCGGAGTGCAAAGAGGATTGGGGTTGATTCTTGAGTTTCATTTTGGTGTTTTTCATTATTTGCACAGAAGCAGTTGAGGGATAAAAGTAAATTCCAAATGTCAACTTCCAGGGAAGGTGTGAATCTGATCTGTGATGGCATTTGTTGAGAATGAATTCAGAGTACTCTTACTTTTAATGCTTGCTTTTTTGCATGGGCTGCGATGATTTGGGGTTTGTCCAGACCAGTAATGTTCCTTTACACCAGCGCTGGTTTGTGCCTTTTGAGCAATGTCCTTTCCAAAGACTGTGCCTCAGTGCCTAATCCCAGGTGCAGCCTCCGTGTAGCAGAAACCTTCCCCAGCTCATGAGTTTCCTAAACACATTCTACAATTGCAGCGTCCTCTGATGCTTCCACCTGTAAGAAGTTATTTCGATTTGGGCTGTTCCTCTCCACATCTTTATATCTGCCAGCTCTGTGAAAATAATGGGATGTTAAAATTTAAAAATTGAAAGATAAAATGGGAGGAAATTATTAGATATGTCAGCTTCAGAAGACAACTGCTGATTACAGTACACCTCTCTGTGCTGCCTTCTTTTTGACTACCATTTTCTGTTACTATGGTAGAATGAAATTTGCATTATCCTCAGTGTTATCCTGTGCTTATGGGAAATGGGAACCAGCAGATACCTAGGCATAGAAATTCAACATTAAATGAGCGATTTGTTCATTTTCTGCAGTTGTCCAGAAGGTAAAATGCTCTGTGCTACCGCAGAGGAGTTCTTGCAGCGCTCCTTTAAATCAATAAGATATTTCTTTTCATTTGACCATCTTCCTTAAGATACAAAAGTGACCACTGAGTCTCCTTCATGGCTTTTGTCTGTATTTGTGGAGCATTTTGCAAATGAAAGCTGGGGATCTTGCCATCCTTGTAAACAGTATTGCAAACCACAATTCCAGAACAGGGAAATGCCTCCCTGTCCACAGAGGCAGAATTCAACAGATGCTGAATTTTGCAGTTGTTTTATATCTTGCAGCATAAAAGCCACGGTACGAACATTGAGGAAAGGCCTTTTTCCCATCAAAACTCTCAAGCAATCTTACCAGCGAAGCAAAGCTGTTCCCCCTGTCCTGAAGAGAACATTGGGTTAGAGGCAGGGACTTGCAGCAATGAATGAGAAGGTTTGGTCTAACTGGTCTTTTTCCTTCCGTAAGATCAGCAGAATACTATTTGCCGTGGTATGTTGTTGAAATCTTCAGTTGTTATGAATCAGAGCTAAAAGAAGCATCAGTACTTGTTCATTTTTTTAAAAAGAAAGAAAGGCTGATTTGAAGAAAATCAATGGAAAAGAATGCAGGAAGCTGCTGATGTGGAAAATTTTCACACCATGCCAAGACAACCTTTTTTATCAAGTTTTTTTTCTTTAAGGTATCACTTTGCAAGGTTCTTGCCTATTGCATGCTGATGATAGCGGTTTGCTGCTAAAGCTGGAGGAAATGAGACTGATGAAAATTTTCTGTGTAAAAACCTGTAGAAGTTGACTTCAAACAGAGAAATGTCGGTAAAATGCGAACGTGGCAGAGATGTTCCACGGGAATGTTTCGACTATCAGGAATATGAACTACGTTGTGAGCATTTCCCCTCTCAGATTTGCATAGATGGAGATATGTTGATTCAAAACAGAAGGATTTTGATGAACAGATATTAGCTTCCACCATAGCTGAGTAAAGAGGAAAAAAGGTAGGTCACATTCAAAACAACGGAAAGTCAACAGCTTTCTACACTACGAATGGTCCTACTTCTTCAGTCAGCAAAGATGGAAAAGCCCTTTGTTCAATGTTATTAGTACACACGAAACTGCAATTTTTAAGCCAATGCCAGCTGCTTCTGAAATCACAACAGCGAATACTGCAAGCTACGCTGCAATTTCTTTTCCTGAAGTCATGTGGTTTAGCCTACAAGTGAAACTTATTTGGGTCAAATGAAAAGGTTGGGATTTGATAAATGAGTTGGTATATATTTGGTGAACTTTTGTTGCTGTTCTGCCCTTTCAGTCAAGAAATACTAAAAACTTAGGACAAGATGATTTAGTGAAAGTAATGCAACAGCTTAGATGATAATGTAACTTTCATGATGGCTGAAGGATGGCTCAACATCAATTATACATGATCAGTAATAAGCGTAAGCTAAAATTATAGCCTGACAGCGCTTAGGAGGGGACTGGGAGGATGTGTGTAATGTATTTCCCTCCTTCCAAAACTTGTTGGACTAGCAACCTGACTACAGGAAAATCATTGTAATTTAGCTTTTGTTGGCAGTATCGGTAGTGGAATCTAGGGCATAAATATGTTGCTTTGTATATATCTCAGCTCGGATCTAACACAGGAGTAAGTGAATAGGGGAAAGTTTGCACTGTTGTTTCCTCTCCTTTTCTTAAACAGAAGCAGCTCTGGTTTGGTCAAGCTGGAAAGCAGACATGCGCTTACAAACATTACCTTTATTTCATCCCGTATATCCTATTGAGTGAAGAGATGAGCCCTATGCAGGGATGCTCTGGCAGACAGTGGGGCTGCTCTCAAGCTGCCTCGGAGGAGGCACGTGGGGAAACTCATGGGTCAAGGTTTCAGGCTGGGCATGGGAAGGCAGCTCCCATTCTGTCCCTGTCTGGGACGAAAGCAGTAATCGCTGCTCTCCAAACTGTGCCCATGCCTCATGTCTGACACAAACATTCCCTTTTCCTTCAACCTACTCACTGGGAAACGTCTGACGCAGCTCATGAGCTTTGCTTTGTGGTGTGTCTGGGGCAGAACTTGTTTCTTATGGTAGGTGGAGACTACAAACAAGGAGTACTGTGGATCTTGGTTTGAAATTTTGGGAGAGTCGGGTAGCCAAGCTGTATACTGGATGCATTCTGTTCCAGCTCCTGTGAGCTACAGAAGCACTCATGGTGACATGTGTTGCCAAATAAATTAGCATAAGCAGATTCAGGCCAGCCCTGAGTGTGTCACTGGCCGCTTTGATGGCCCTTTTTGCCACATGTGTAAGAAACCAAGGAATCACTGTAATCTGAAGAGTCAAGCATTTGAGTTTGTGGCACCCTGCACCTGTTAACAGGGCTTTGTTGAGGTCTTTGACCTCCAAACATAGATAAGCTGCTCTGGCGGGTTAGGAGATTGGAAACCACTGGGCTGAAATCCAGCACGTTACAACCCAAGCTCTTTACCTTTTCCTTGGTTAATAGGTGCTTGAACTATTTGGCAGGGAGCCAAAGAGGTCTGCGAGGCCTGCAATGGGGCAAGGCGTTGCATTAAAAGACCCAGTTTCTAATTAATCCAGGGCCTTTGTAACTCTGTAAGTGGCTTGCCCAGAGTCATGCCGGTGCAGGGTCACCCTTATCCGAGTGCAAGACGGGGTAGATGAGGCCTCCGGTCCTTCTAAACACTGAACTTCAGTACAGAGCATTAGCATTTTGAAATTATCCATTGAAAATTACTGCAAAATTATCTGTGTGATTATATCTTGAGGGGCAGCTGCCAGAGCAGAGGTTAACTGGCTAATGTTTCTCTCTTGGACTGGAGTTCAGCATTGCCCTGTGCTCTCTGCTGAGGCTGTTCTTTGAATAAAATAGAACTTGGCATGGAGCTGTTCTTGGTGTAGCTTCTGTTTAGAGGAGACAAGAATGAGGGAGAACTCCTAACCAAAATTTAGCCTAATGTTTTCTTCTTTCTGCATTTCTGATGGTGGGTCCTGGACGTGGGGATGTCTGGAAGTGTTAATATAGCTTTGTCCGAGGTTGCAGGAGATGATCCTTCTTGCAGATGTGCCTCAGCTTTACTAAGCCACGTGACTGTTTTTTATATGCTCTTGGTTCATGGCAAGTATCTTTCAAGGTAATCTGTACCCTCTGGTGCTGAGGGACATCACCTGTGAAAATATGATAACCTGCTAACTAATATACGACAGAGGTTTTTGGTGTAGTAGTATCACGGTGAATACCCCTTTTCAGCAACTGGGACAGGGTTTGCTAGCAAAAGGCCTGATTAACACGATAGTTGTATGGTCAACCGATCACATTCAAAGCCGTGATGAGCAGTGATGCTGGCGGCGCAGATTCTTCTGCTGCTGGTTGTGACTGAAACGGTGACCGTCTGCAATCGATGGGGACTCCGTGCAGATCCTTGATATACCTGCTCGTTGCTTTAACAATTCACCCTTACAAGGGATTTCAGGTCCCTCAAATTTTACTTACTCAAAGAGAAGTCATTTAAATAAAACCAGGCCGATAACAAGCCTCGCAAAGGAAGCTTATTTCATTTGTTAATATAGTCTTTGTAAATATGGCGTGTTTGTTAATATGGTGTAAGTTGAGTTGAGATAAAAGATCTAAGAAACGGAACTTGGGTTGCCCGAGTCCTGTGTGGTGTATATTTGATGAATTTTCACTTAATCATCCATTAATATGTATGACAAAAATAAACATGGCAATTGAACAGCACAGTACTAAAGACTGTTCTGAAAGAATACCACATTGGGTAAACTAAACCAACTGCATTTCTTACTAATCTACACAATGCATTTCGCTTAAAAGGAGAATTTATAGTATTTGAAATATCCTATCACATACTGAAACTTTTAGTGTAAACTGCCACTTTCTGACTATCACATATTGAAATACTTGTGGCGTATAGTGAAATTTATGTTACATAGTGTAAAATATATAGTGAAACCAAACTGATGTATAATGAGACACACATGTGCCTGCAATGACTTATCAGTCCCATTATTTTCTAACTAACATTTATTTTCACGATCAAGTTTTTCTGGGTCAGAGGAAGACAATGGTGGAGACCAGGGCTGCTATTACAATGGAGAGTGTAGACCCGAACTTGCACAAAAAACCCCATCGAGCTGAGTTATCCTTTGTCCTTTTCTGATATAAATTCTAAATGCAAAGTCTGCTAATGGCTACAACATGTCTCTTTTTCTCTGCCAAAGCTTCATTACAAACATCAACATCACCCCAGCCAGGGAAATACCACCAGCCACAAGTGGAGAGGCCGAGTGCCCAATTCTCAGCCTTTTTTACCAGTATGAGCCTGCTGCATGAGAGACCCTGGTGAGGTGTGGGGGGCCTTGCAGAAACACCCAAGCACAGTTTGGGTCATTCAGACCCATTCAGGTCTCGCAGACCTGACCTCCTTTGTCCACCAGCGTTCTGGACTTCCTATGAAGGCTGGGGGTGGATGGGCAGCACCGGTGATGGCTGTGACCTGCAAAACTTCCAGCTGTGCTGCTTAGATTTGGTTTTTTTTCTTACTTGAGCCAGGTCCTGACTATGCAGCCAAGCATCCCTGCCGGGCAGGGCGAGCAGGCTGGCTGCT